>NC_081555.1:132994112-133294112 GCF_963082655.1 Stomoxys calcitrans
GAGAGATGGTGATGTGTATTACGCACTACGTAAAAATGCGGTTGACGCCGACGTTGACGTCTTCGCCCGTGATAATTGTGGAATTTTATCGGCCATTTACATATGCTCGATTTGCAGTGATGGGTTGTTGCTTGCTTGCTTATTTGCTGGTTACGTTGGAGCTGTGTGGGGTTATATTTACACCAATTTTTTGTCTGTCTTGTAATTGTTTTTGTTTTTTTTTTTTTATAAAATTGAGTTATTTTAAATGGTAGTTGTTGGTGTTTTGTGTGATCATCTGACATTGAGGGGTGGATTAAGATATTAAATTATGAAACATTTTCAAAGCTCTTTTGCTTTCATTCAGTCACGATTGTGAGGTTAAATAAAGTATGCCATCAATTCTGAATTTAACTCAAACTAAAGCAAGAAGAGCCAATATAAACAATAAACCTGTTTTTTTTTTGAATAAAACAATGGTTTTTGTGAAGATTCGAAAAAATTACAATAAACCAAGTAAAAGCGCGCTAAATGCGTCCGAAAATTTTCAATAAAACGATTTCAACCTAACCTTGACCCTAACTTAACATCTTTTTGGAGAATCTCAAGGGGACGTTTTTTTTTACACGGGTGCCCACGGACTTTTGCCCAAAAAACGCACCTCAAGTTCGTGTCCCAGGAGGTAAACATCTGTATACCAAATATGGAAATTTATTGGAATTTTCAAAAAATTTCAATCATTTTTTAATACGATCTGGATCAATTAAAAAATTAATTGAAAATTTAAAATTTTCAAAATTTTTTTAATTGGATCAATTAAAAAATTAATTGAAAATTTCAATAATTTTTTAATTGGATCAATTATTTATTTATTTACGTATGGTCCAAATCGGTCTATAAGCTGATATTGATAGGAACAGTGGCAAACTTCTCACATATCAATGAGTGCTGTCCGATTCAAGTTTAAGCTCAGTGATAAGGGGCCACCGTTTTATATCTGCATCCACACGGCGTGAACGCAGTGCGACACCTCTTTGGGAACTTCTGGGAACTTACATGGCTAGCACCTCACAAACGTCGCCAGCATTAGTCCGGGATTTGAACACAGGCGTTCGGCGTCATAGGCGGACATGCTGACCTCTGATGAATGGCGACCTCCGTGGCACACTTTTCACCTTCTCAAATTCAGCCAATTCGGCAACATCCCTAGGCTCAAGAAGTCCAATCCAGAGGAATGTTGTTCATATGGTAGCTATATCAGGTCAAAGACCAAATTGAACCGTACATGGCATGGTTGATGAGAGTCTTAACAGAACACTACGTGCTCAATTTCAGCCAAATCGGACAAAAATTGCGGCCTCCAGGGCTCAATAAGTCAAATAGGGAGATCGGTTTATATGGCAGCTATATCCAAATCTGAACCGATGTGGCCCATTTGTAATCCTCGACGACCTACATCAATACCAAGTACCTGTGCGGCTAGCTTGATTTCGACAGACGGACGGACATGGCTAGATCAAATCAGAATGTCGGGACGATCTTTAATATGTATAATTTATGGGGTCGCAGATCAATATTTCGGGGTGTTACAAACGCAATGACTAGATTCCTATGGTGGGGGGGGGGTTTAAAATCAATTTGTGTTTGTTTGTATGTATGCTCCTTATCGACTCAAAAACGGCTGAACCGATTTTCTTGAAATTTTCACAATTGGTGCAGAATGGTTCGTGGTGAAAATTCGGTACTACATTTGTTAATATCTGAAGGGGGATCGGACCCTCCCCCTTACCCTAATTATCAGAAAACGGCAGACCTCAGAGATGGGTGAGCAATTTATGCGAAATTTTGTGTGCCCTCTTATGGTAAGCTAAAAACAAAAATTTGGTATCCAAATTTCGGATGGGGAACCTAGGGGGGCCGTCCCACCCCAAACCCACAAAATATTTATATATATGAAAAAATTAATTTGTGTTTGCTTGTTTGTTGGTTTGTAAATTTGTTTGTTCTGTATAGATTCAAAAACGGCTGAACTGATTTCTTTCAAAATATCTCAGATTGTGGGAAGTGATCCGGATTTTTGATATCTCAAGGGGGGCAGACCCTTCCCCTTCCCCCAAAAGTACCACCCAAAATAAAAAGTGGACCGATCGGGGCACCAAGGCACTCATATGAAAGGTATTCGGGAGTACAACACAAATTTGATATTAATTTGGGTCCAAGTACCTAGGGACTGCCCCGAACCCAAAACCCCTTCAAATAGGCATATTGGACGATAATGACAATATGGGAATCGAATGAAAGGTATTCGGGAGTAGATTGCGAATATGATCAGGAATGAGGTATAGGCTATATAATTTGTTGATATTGGAAGGGGCCGGACCCACCCCCATTACCCCAAAAGCACCACCCAAAATAAAGGTTGACCGATTGGGACAATATGGGTATCAAATAAAAGGTATTGGAGAGTAGAATACGAATATGGTATTATATATATTGGGTCCAAGGAACCCAGGCGCCACTCCAAGCCCAAAAGTTTCCCAAACAAACATATTGGACGTACATATCAATGTTGGACTCAAAAGAAAAAATGACATAAAAATGATGTCTAAGTATTTGCGGGTCGCCCCATCCCCAAATGGGAACTTTACTCGATCATAGCTATATAAGAATCAAATGAAAGGTTTTCGGGAGTTGATTATGGAGTGTGAGTTGAGTGCGTCATTAAAAAATCTGCTCAAGTGGCAGATAGAGTGTGGCGCACTGTCCTTATATAGACGCCCTCCACCAAACGGCAGTATACACCAATCATGACAATATGGGGATAAATTAAAGATATAAGGTTGTGGACTACGAATCTGATATCTGTGTTCTGCTTATATTATCAATCATAATGACCTACCAGGACGTTCCGCGCGATGGGAGGAGTTGCAAACCTTAAATTTAAGGTAGCGCCATCTACCGGCTGTGTTCAAATGAATCTAGTTAATCCAATTGAAAACAGCCAGTAAATGGCGCTAATTTGGAGAAGCCAAAATGAACAGAAAGAGGGTCGAGTGGTCAAAATTGATCATACAGGGATTATCTTCGTTATGACTTCGTTGCGTTTGTTTGCGGTATTATTTTTTAACTTTCCCATTCTAAGACGGACCTTAACAATTTTTTTCAAAAACAACAGATCTCGGAGGTAGGTAGGGCGATTTAAGCGAAATTTTGTTAACACACTTATATTAACCTAAAATTAAAAATTTGGTATCAGAATCTGAGGTGGGGTGCCTAGGAGGGCCGTCCGCCTCTAAAAACCGCCAAACGTATTTATAGACCAATCACCCACACCCTTAAACAGGACTTTTACCTATTGGGATTTAAATAGGAGGTATTTGAGAGCAGAAAAATCCACAGGTAAATTGTAATGCATTTTCAACTGAAATTAGGCAGAAATGTCCAAATTAAGAGTACGTTTCTCCAACATAGCATTATCGGGCGCGGCAGAGCGGGATTCAAATGGAGGGTATTTTAGATTAGAAAACGTATGTGATATCCAACTTTGGGACCAAGTGTTTGGGGGACCACTTCACCTCTAAATCGGACATATTTACCGACCATGGCAATATGGGGCCCAAATAAAAGGAGTAGAGTACGAAATTGGCATCCACTTTCGAGGCCAAGTTTCTGGGGGACCTCCCCTTCCACACCCCCCAAATAGGACTTATTTCCTGGCCATGGCAATATGGGGCTCGAATAAAAGGTATTCGAGAGGAGCATACGAATCTGATATCCAAAGGTGGAACCAAATGTTTGGGGGGCACCCCTCTCCCAAAACACCCCCTCAAAAGGTAAAAATTAACCGAACATAGTAAAAAGGGACTCAAATGAAAGGTCTTTGGGAGTAGATCACGAACTTGATATCATCATTCAGGAAAAAGTGTCTATGGGGCCGCCGCTCCCCCAAATAAGACTAAGAGTACAAATTTACCGACCATAGCAATATGGGGCTTCACTAAAAGGTATTTTACACGAATCTGAGGTCACTAAGTGTCCGCCCCATCCCACAAAACACCCCCCCCCCCCCCCCCCCACCAAACCGGACAAGTTTGCAGACTAGAGAAAAATGGGACTCAAAGATATTTGGGAGTAGAGCATGAGTCTGATATCAACATTCGGGATCAGCAGTCTAGGGGCGTCCTACCCCCATAACAACCCCCAAATAGGATATTTGCTTACCATAAAAATTTGGGGTTCAAAGAGCGTGAGGCACGATGTTGATAGTTTTTAGGGCCCACCCTCCAAACCTGACTATTCCAATAAGGGGCTCTAACGAAAGGTATTACAAGACAAATTTGATATCCAATTTTAGGAACAAGTGCTTGAGGGACGCTTCATCCCATAAACTCGCCTTAAACCGCCTTATTCAAGCGTAGAGCACGATGCAGATATTTTTCAGGGCTAAAATTTGGGACAGTGAGTTATGTAAGGCCACTCGACATACTTCTTCAATTTGGCCCAGATCGGTCCAGATTTGGATATAGCTGCCATATAGACCGATCCGCCGATTTAGGGTCTTAGACCCATAAAAGCCACTTTTATTATCCGATTTTGCTGAAATTTGGGACAGTGACTTGTGTTAGGCCACTCGACATACATCTTCAATTTGGCCCAGATCGGTCCAGATTTGGATATAGCTGCCATATAAACCGATTTCTCGATTCAAGGTTTTGAGCCCATAAAAGACACATTTATTGTCCGATGTCACCAAAATTTGGGACAGTGAGTTATGTTAGGCCGTTCAACGTCCTTCTTTAATTTTTATCAGATCGGTCCAGATTTGGATATAGCTGCCATATAAACCGATTTCTCGATTTAAGGTTTTGAGCCCATAAAAGGCACATTTATTGTCCGATGTCGTCGAAATTTGGGACAGTGACTTGTGTTAGGCCGTTCGACATGTTTCTTTAATTTTGATCAGATCGGTCCAAATTTGGAAATAGCTGCCATATAAACCGATTTATCGATTTAAGGTTTTGAGCCCATAAAAGGCACATTTATTGCCCGATGTCACCAAAATTTGGGACAGTGAGTTATGTTAGGCCGTTCAACGTCCTTCTTTAATTTTTATCAGATCGGTCCAAATTTGGAAATAGCTGCCATATAAACTGATTTATCGATTTAAGGTTTTGAGCCCATAAAAGGCACATTTATTGCCCGATGTCGTCGAAATTTGGGACAGTGACTTATGTTAGGCCGTTCGACATTTTTCTTTAATTTTGATCAGATCGGTCCGAATTTGGATATAGCTGCCATATAGACCGATCCCTCGATTTAAGGTTTTGAGCCCATAAAAAGCGCATTTATTTTCCGATTTGGCCAGAATTTGTGACAGTGAGTTGTGTTAGGCTCTTCGACATCCTTCTTCAATTTGGCCCAGATCGGTATATATTTGGATATAGATGCCATATAGACCGATCTCTCGATTTTAGGCTTTAGGCCCATAAAAGGCCCATTTATTGCCCGATTTCGTTGAAATTTGGGACAATAAGTTAGGTTAAACCCCTCGACATCCTTCTTCAATTTGGACCAGATCGGTGTATATTTGGATATAGCTGCCATATAGACCGATCTCTCGATTTAAGGTTTTGAGCCCATATAAAGCGCATTTATTTTCCGATTTGGCCAAAATTTGGGACTGTGAGTTGTGTTAGGCTCTTCGTAGTTATAAGTATTTCATCCAAATCGGAATATATTTCGATATAGCTGCTAGTGGGGCATAAGGTATGCATTTTTCACCGGATTTTGACGAAAGGTGGTTTACGTATATACCCGAGGTCTTGGGTATCCAAAGTTCGGCCCGGCCGAACTTAACGCCATTTTACGTGTTATTTTGTGCCTTATAGTGTGGCACAGCGGAGTGTGCTTGGGTGGACTAGTATTATTGAAACTCCTTCCCCCACCCTTAAATCCAAATAAACTTCTTTGCATTATTTTAACAATACAAAAATTTTACCTTAAACCTAATTGCATTTCGTTTTCCTTCTTGCTTGGTGTAAATCCACCATTGTTGATTTTTAGCCAATAATTCAATGGCATTGATTAACTGAAAATGACTTAAAGGCTATTTCGCATGGAACGAATTTTCATGCTCGTTAAAAATTCTTTGGAAAAAGATTTGAGTTTGCTGTAAGCTGTTCCAGTGAATGAAAATTATGTGGCCACCATCCCCCCGCCTCTGCCCTGAAGCCACCATAAACTGTGCATTGTTGAAATGTTGGATTATTAAGTATATTATGACCACATTTTCTGTATTCCCTTGAGGGGGTTTTTCATGCAATGCTGCTGCCGCCTTTTTTATGGACCTTCTCAAAAAAAAAATAAAACACAAACAGCAACAAAAAACAAAAACACATGTAAAAGGTTTCCATTTGCAAAGTACAACGTACTTGACGGACGACCTAGTAGTACGTGCAATGAGGGAAGCCCAAAACAAAGGCCGCCGAAACAGGAAAGTTGAAGGTGGGGGCAGAGAGCGAGAGCGAGAGAAGAAAAACGGTTACTGAACTGAGTGAATATCCTTTTCATATCCTTTTTACAGCCATTTAATAACCAATACAGGAAAGGGTGCCCTGGCAGATGTTGGCGTTTGAAGCTGGTGGTGGATTTTTTTCCCTTTTTAAAATTCATATGCAGCAGTGGCAGTTCATTCATTCCCCTTTGCCTTTGCCACCAGTTTCTTTGTGTGATAAACTCTAAGTTTTCGTTTGATGTTGGTTTTCTGTTAAAGTACTTTCTTTTTTTTCTGTGTTTTCCTCCCGTTTGGAGCTGTGTGGCGTCTGTGTAGTGTGTTTGTGGCGTTTTATTCGTTTCGTTTTCTTCTTATCTGCTAAAGCGGCAAAATCTAGAAAACTCGAGTTTTATACAAAACGCATACGCTCACACACACACACACGCACGTCATCTCATATAAAAGAAAAGAAAAATGCCTGCAATGCCAAAGCTGGGTGTTTTTGTTATGGGGGGTTTTTTTTCTGTGTGTGTGTGAGTGTGTTTTTTTTTTTGTCTACTTATTTTCCTTCCACTTTGATTCCCATTTGAGCTGAGCTATGTCTTAGTTGGTCTCTGCGAATAAAGAGAAAATTATTTGTCAACTACTTGTAGAGGTTTTGTGCTATGCATAGCGTCCGTCCATCCAGACGTCTGTCCATCCATCTATCCAGCCATCCATTTGATTGTCCGCAGCCATCTATCTACCCATTGAAGTGTCCGTCCGTCCGTCTGTTCATTTGTCGCCCAGTTTACCAGTTCCTCTAAAGCCTCGTCGCTGGGGTCCCCTCATGGCGTTCCGTTGAGTTTCTTATGTGGCGTTTTACTTTGGCTTTAAAGCAATTTCATTTCATTCGATTTAATTTCGCTTTTTTTTGTCTTTTTAAAGAATTTCGTTGCCACACTCACACATATACACACACACAGAGGGACGGCAAAGTAAAGCAACGCTACGCAATGTAAAGCGGCTTCCCGCCAATACTGCTGCTGCTGGCTGTCAACTTGCAGCTATTTGCTGCCAACAATTCAATTTCAATATCACTTTTATTTATTGTTGTGTAGTTGAGTTTAACAGAAAACAAAAAAAATACAAAAAAATACAGAAATAATGAAATGGTTGGGTATTTTTCTGTGCTTTTTACACGCAAATGAGATTGAAAGCAAAAGTGTAGCTTAATTTGCCGAATTTGCAATTTCTAAACAATGGAAATTGATTTGAGTGAGGGAAGTCGCAGCGGATGTAAGAGCTTAGCCCACAGAGGAAAGGCAAGTAAAGCAAAAAAAAAAAAAAAAATGGCCAAATGAAGTGACATATGAAGTGCAGTGGAAGAGATGTAGGTTTTGCCAACATGTCAAAGTGGCAAAGGCGAATGTAAACATTAAAGGGGTGGTTTCGCCCCACCACCAACATCTTCAACACCACCACCAATGCAAAGGTCCACAGGAAATGTAAGCAATTTTGACATGGCCTCATTTTATGCCAAAAGACTATGAAAAGAAATTTAAGATTAAGAGGAAAAAAAAAGAAATCAGAATTATAAAACCCAACAAACATGAGATGAAAGAGTGAAACTAGGGGAAGTAAGATGCGAAGTAAGGTATGTCATGGGTTTAGTAGCAGCTTCCCTATCGCTATGAGACTTAAGGCGATGGCAGATTGGATTGAGGATGGGAGCAGACCATTGCGGTATAATCGAGGCGACGATAGGAAACCTGCAAGGAAGGGAAGAGGTTTCCGATTGCATATCTGAGATGAACCTTGAAGTCGAGTGCGAGGCACTGATGCCATTGGCACAGTCTTGGATTGCCATCTGGAAGATCATGTTACACGAATGGTTCAAAGCTAGAGGACAGAGTGAGCCTGGGGGTGGTTTATATTGAGAACCCAGGGATTGAGATGTGTTTTAGACTGCCTGACCATAATACGGTCCTGCAGGCCGAGATCCGGGCGATCACGTTGATAAGTAGGGAAAGGCAAAAGCAGGGCGGTGTCGACAATATAGCACCCCACAGTTATCCTATAATGGGATATTAGGAAATACCACCAAATGGACACTTATCTAATTCCAAACCTTTATTGATGGACTTTACCATAGGTTTTTCACATGGGCTATAAAATAAATCATATCAAACGGGGAGTAAATCTATGCAAAATTGTTAACAGGCCTACTCCGTTGACCCCAAATGTAAGAATATTGCGAATTAAGCTTTAATTTATGTTAAATTGCGGCTTCCAGGGGCTCAAAAACGAGTCAAATCGAGATCGGTTTATATGGGAGCTATATCAGGTTCTTGACCGATTCAGACGGTACTAAATACAGCTGTTAAGGGTCGTATCGGAACACTAGGTGCAAAATTTCAGCCAAATAGGATTCAAATTGGGGATTTCAGGGGCTCAAGAATTCAAATCGGGAGATCGGTTTATATGGGAGCTATATCAGGTTCTTGACCGATTTAGACATTATCAAGTACGGTTGTAAAGGGTTATAACAGAACACCATGTGCAAAATTTCAGCCAAATCGGATGAAAATTGAGGCTCCCAGGGGCTCAAGAAGTCACACCGGGAGATCGGTTTATATGGGAGCTATATCAGTTTATAGAACGATTAGCCTTAACACAGTTGTTAAGGGTAATAACAGAACACTGCTTGAAAATTTTCAGCCAAATCGAGGCTTTCAGTGGAGATCGATTTAAATGGAAGCTATATCAGGTACGTGACCAATTTGAACGGTACTAGGCACAGTTGTTGAGAGTCATAGTAGAACACTATGTGAAAAATCTCATCTAAATTGGACAACAATTGCGACATCCAGGGGCTGAAGAAGTCAAATGGTGAGACCGGTTTATATGGGAGCTATATCCAAATCTAAATCGCATTTGAAATCCTCAACGACCTACATTAATATTAATTATCTGTGCAAAATTTCAAGTGGCTAGCTATACGCGTTCGACCGCTATCGCGATTTCGGCAGACGGCTAGATCGACTCAGGATGTCGATACGATCAGAAATATATATATACCTTATGGGGTCTTAGATCAATATTTCGAGGTGCTACAGACAGAATGACTAGATAAGTGTAACCCCATCCTATGGTGGTGGGTATAAAAATCAGGAGATCGGTTTAAAACAAATTTTTAAATCAGCTGGAAATCATGGAATAAATCATTGTGGAAAATGTTAGCTCAATCGGAAGAAAATTGCGCCCTCCAAATGCTCAAGAAGTAAAATCAGGAGATTTTATATGGAAGCTATATCAGGTAATGGGCCGATTCGAACGACACTTGAAATACTCAACAAGAGGGACGATTCAAATCAAATGTATGACTGGGATTTATTAACGATCGAATCGCCAACTGTTTCTTCAATTTTGCAAATAGTCGAATAGTGTCGATAGTATCGATAGGAAAAGTATCAATCGATTTTCAGCCAAAAACTAAAATATCGATTGTGTCATCGATATTTTTCCAGCCCTATCTAGAGATTGCATTTATTTACCAATTTGGCTGAAATTTTGCACAATGATTTACGTATAAGTGTCTAATATGTTCTGAATTGGTCCATATAGCTCCCATTTAAACCGATCTTCTAATTTTACTTTTTGAGCCTCTGGAGGGCGGAATGCATATCCGATTTGGCACAGACTTGGCCTATGACCTCCAATATACGTGGGTGATATAGTCTGAGGCGGTCTATAACCTGGTAGAGCTCCCATATAAACCGATCTTCCGATTGTACTTCTTCTGCCCCAATTTTTATATTATTTGTATACCCACCACCATAGGATGGTGGCATACTGATCTAGTCGATGCGTTTGTAAATGCAAATTTTTCAAATTTTGCACTAAGGAACAGGGGCAAACATCTCACATATCAATGAGTGCAGTCCGATTTAAGCTCAATGATGAGGGGAGACATCCTTGTTTAATTTTGCGAAGATCGGTTCAGGTTTATATATAGCTGTTATATAGACCGATTTCACCATTTGAGGTTTTGGGCCCATAATAGGCGCATTTAGTGTCCGATTTCGCGGTATAGCAGTTGTGTTGGGCTCCTCTACCGCCCTGTTCAATACGGCCCACATCGATATAGATATGGATATAAAGGGTGATTTTTTTTGAGGTTAGGATTTTAATGCATTAGTATTTGACAGATCACGTGGGATTTCAGACATGGTGTCAAAGAGAAAGATGCTCAGTATGCTTTGACATTTCATCATGAATAGACTTACTAACGAGCAACGCTTGCAAATCATTGAATTTTATTACCAAAATCAGTGTTCGGTTCGAAATGTGTTCATTCACCGTAACGTTGCGTCCAACAGCATCTTTGAAAAAATACGCTCCAATGATTCCACCAGCGTACAAACCACACCAAACAGTGCATTTTTCGGGATGCATGGGCAGTTCTTGAACGGCTTCTGGTTGCTCTTCACTCCAAATGCGGCAATTTTGCTTATTTACGTAGCCATTCAACCAGAAATGAGCCTCATCGCTGAACAAAATTTGTCAAAATTTCGAACCGAACACTGATTTTGGTAATAAAATTCAATGATTTGCAAGCGTTGCTCGTTAGTAAGTCTATTCATGATGAAATGTCCAAGCATACTGAGCATCTTTCTCTTTGACACCATGTCTGAAATCCCACGTGATCTGTCAAATACTAATGCATGAAAATCCTAACCTCAAAAAAATCACCCTTTAGCTGCTTTATATACCGATCTCCCAATTTGAATTTTAGACCCGTAAAAGGTGAACCAATTAATCGATTTTGCTGAAATTAGACACAATGTGTTTAGTTAGGTCACTCGACATTCGAACCGAGTATGATCAAAATCGGGCTATATTTGGATATGGCCACCATATGTACTGATCCTCTGATTTACGTGCTTGGGGCAATAAAAGCTCGTTTATTACTCGATTTCTGTGTAATTTGACCCAGAGGGCTGTGTTAAGCTCCTCGTTGTTGTTGTATATGGTTCAGATCGGTGTATATTTGGAGTGTCCTTTGGAAAGTGCGTCTTCTAGGCCACCGACTACGCGTTATATCTGTCCAGTAACATATACGTGGACACATGAAGAATTGGTCCCACTGGTTCAAACTCATGATGGTTCCAAGGTACTGCATGAAATGCATGAGATATGCCATCCTAACTCCTCGTTTACATACTCCATATGATAACGTAGTGTCTTTGTCAGATGTCACTGAGCCATCGTCCGTGTATTCTATCCCTTCATTTACCTAAAAGTCGCGGTTGAGTTGTGCTTTCGTTAAGAGTTAAGTGAATCGAGTCTCCTAATGGTCTGCTTAATGCCTTGTATTCCTCGGACGCAGGAGGCGCCACTGAACCATAGTCCGAGCGTTTTAACCCTACTGACACATACATGCAACGATCATGAAGAAATTTCGTCAAGTGAAAAACGTCTCCAAACCTATAGTAGACAGAGCACTAATCGGGGTCATTCAAACACAAGAGCAACCTAGGCATGGTTTGGACATTCTTCCCATCCATTATAAACGTAATGAACACGTTTCCAAACCTATAGCAGCAGAGTAATGCCGGGTGTTTTTCAGACAAACGGGGACGCGGAGCCATTGTCTGAAAGTCCTGTCCATCAGTTTGCATAAGAGTCACATTTCTACAATATACCGGTCCTATACTGGAGAATAAGTTACCTGTCACAGAACATATCCTACAGGAAATGGAAAGTTTCAATATTTTTTAAAAGCCTCTTAATTATTGTAAAAAATTGTTTATCCGGTTAATATATTTGCCAACTAAAGTTTTCCCCCTTAAAAATACTTGCGAAGTAGAATGATGGCAATTTGTCACCTCGTGCGACAAACCCTTATAAAAGTGATAGGTTTTTTACATGTAAGGAGACGAGAACTGGGACCGGTCCCTATCACCAAAGGACCTATCCCGTGAAATGTTTGCGACCTGTCCCATTTGCCGTAGGAATACTTTCGGATATATGGTAGCCAGAGTACTACCCGACGCCGCCAGGCACAGAAACTAACGAGCCCTATCCATTCATTTGCATGCAAGTCCCGATTACATAGAGTTTTTGTCATGTTGTGAGTTAATCATGTCTCCAAACCTTAAGCAGCCAACGTGCTACCCAATATCTCTCACATAGCAAAGCCATTGTTTGGGCCTTCTATCTGTCTAGTTTTTATAGTGATGACTTCATCTCCTGGCGAGTGAATTATGTCACTAAAACTATAGTACCTAGCGTATCCCGCAGTGTCCTTCAGACACAGGAGCTACTGAGTCCTAGTATAAGCATTATTTTCATCCGTGTAAATAAACACCATACGCCACTTAGTAAGCGACAAATTAAAGTCACGGTCGCGTCAAGTGCTTTCGTCAAGTCGTGATCGATGGACTAGTCTGCCATCGCACCGACCACTTCGGGCCAAATTACGTCCCCCAAAGGATTAACTTCAATGAAATTTCCCCTTAAGATAAAATTCAAACCAAACATCCTACATTCTTTCGCAATATATCAATCCGCATAGGCGGAGCGATGGGAACCGCGGCCACTAGAATACTGAAGAATATTCTACATATCCGACCCATAGACATAGAAATTAAGTGCGGCTATGAAGCTTAAGGCGATGGGAGAATGGGTAAAGTATAGCAGTATGTCATGACATCGCGGTATAATCGAGAAGACGATAAGAAACCTAGAAGGAATGGAAAAGGTTTCCGATCGTATACCTGAGACGAGACTTCAGCGGCACAGACTTTGATTGACGAAACTCTGGTATTGACATCTGGAAGATCACGGTATACAGATGGATCAAAGCTAGAGGTCAGATTGGGCCTGGGGATCAACATTCAGAACCCAGTGACTCAGATCTGTTTTTGACTGTCTGACCTTAATACGGTCCTGCAGACGGAGATCCGCGCAACCACGGAATGCGTGAGGAAGCGTGGTGCTAACTCGAGGACGTCGAGTGCGAACATCATTACGGAGATAATGAGATTACTCAGTACGGAGAGTAATCTCCGTAATTTTGTTCGCACTCGACGTCCTCGCGTTAGCACCACGCTTCCTCACGCATTCCGTGGTTGCGCGGATCTCCGTCTTCAGGACCGTATTAAGGTCAGACAGTCAAAAACAGATCTCAGTTACTGGGTTCTGAATGTTAATCCCCAGGCCCACTCTGACCTCTAGCTTTGATCCATCTGTATACCGTGATCTTCCAGATGTCAATACTAGAGTTTCGTCAATCAAAGTCTGTGCCGCTGTCAGCAGTGCCTTGTACTCGATCTCAAGTCTCGTCTCAGGTATACGATCGGAAACCTTTTCCATTCCTTCTAGGTTTCTTATCCGTAATGAGATTACTCTCCATACTGAGTAATCTCATTACGGAGATTACTCTCCGGAATAATGTTCGCACTCGACGTCCTCGCGTTAGCACCACGCTACCTCATGCATTCCGTGGTCGAGCGGATCTGGCCATCGGGGCAATAAAAAGCAGAACGATAAGGTCACGAACAGTCTCGGAGTGTAATAAGGAGATTAACGCCCTCTCTGGGGATGGCACGATTCGCATTGTTTGGCTGCCAGACCATAGCGGAATAAGGAGAATAAAAAAACAGACGATTTGGCAGTAAAAGTCAGAGGACTGCCATCAATAATCTTGGTTAACCTGAAGCCTACCGCGTCGACGCAGCGCGAATTTAGGGCACACGCACATGTTGCACTGTGGAACAAAGAAAAGGTCGGTAGTACGACGAAAATCCTATGGGGAGATCTGGATCGTGATAAGACGAGGCTATTACTGAAAAGAAGTAAGAAGGAGAAGCACAATACCAGAGATGAACTAACTTAGAGGCGTGGTATGGAAAACAATTGGGTATTTTGTTAGTAGCACGGAATTCCTAACTAAGATTTTAGTGGCAGTCCTTTACAGACTCACTTAGACAATATTAAGTCCATTGTGATACCACAGTAGCGACAGTCCAAGGCTTCTGGCGGGAATCGGAGCCACGACCCCTGCACTGGTAATCTACCAACTCGGCTACCGGGTTCGAGGTTACTTTTTAGTATTTAGAATGCACAACAAGCAGATCACCAGCTTGGTTTATATCTGCACCTTCTTCCAACTTTACCTATCCTATTCCAAATTTCTTATTGACAACAAGCAGCCAAGGCATCAATTTGTCTCTTTTTTCCCCAAAAGAGTTGATACATTTTGCTGTTATTTTCAATTAGCAGAGATTCTATACATTCTAGGAATATGTTGCAAATGATTTTATAACAACCTCAACTATCGTCTGCCGATATTTTTGTAGTTTTTCCACAGACAGCTTAACACCGTTATCCACTGTTGGCGTTGCTACATAACCAAAATAGGCTTTGATATAACAACCCAATTAAATATTCGTTTGTGTTCATAGCAAATATAAAAACAACAACAGCAACAAAAAAGAAACAAAATCTCTTGAACTAAAAGCATTACATCAAACATAAAAGCGTAATTTTTACAGGTATTCACAAGTGGCCGAGCCTTTTAGTAGTAACCTATGTTCCTGTGTAGCATGGCGCGTTTGGCTCGTTTGGCTGGTTTGGCAAAACATCAATAAGCTCTTTGGCTAAATTTTGCGAATCCCCAACAAAGCTTTTGTGTAAACAGAAAATATTCCTGTGTGTAACGCACACTCACTCCCTTTGCCCACAACAACTGACATGGCCGTTCCACCCCACACAAAAATATAGCAGACACTCCCCCCCCCCCCCCAATCATTCTCAACAAATTCGAAGATAGCTTTGGATATGGCGAACCATTCATCCATACAATCATCCACCCACAAAGAAATGGCGGAGCAGGAAAAAGGAAGCCATTCAGTGAATGATTGCGCGAGTATTTTATGATTATATTCTGAATATTATTCACTCGCTATGGGAGGCAATGCCACTTATACATCATTGATAACCTATTGACAGCCATATGAAATTGAAATGTTAACAAGACCTATTGCCATAGCAGGGCGACAGAGCAGAGCAGGAGGACTATGAACAGCAGGGGTGCAGTGTTGCCACTATATAAAGCATTTTCGCAAGAAGAAAATATTAATTGAGTAAAACAAGGGACGAAATTTTGAATGAAAAGAAGAACTAGAAAATAAACAAATTTTTTAAAACGATATCTATTAATGTGATATGTTACAAGTAATATCTCTTGGAGGCCACAGTGGCGCAGAGGTTGGCATGTCCGCCCATGACGCCGAATGCCTAGCTTAAAGTTAGGCGTGTACATGAAACAATTTTTTAGCAGAGGATATACCCTTTCTAATGCTGGCCAACTATTGTGAGATATCATGCCTTGTTAAAACTTATCTACCTAGTGGTGTCGCTATGAGGCGTGCGAAGGAATAGACCTTGGTCTATTCCCAATAGATCTTGGTCTATTACCAATAGATCTTGGTCTATTCACAATAGACCTTGGTCTATTCCCAATAGACCTTGGTCTATTCCCAATGGACAAAAGTCTATTCCCAATAGACCAAGGTCTATTCACAATAGACCAAGGTCTATTCACAATAGACCAAGGTCTATTCCCAATAACAAAGGTCTATTCCCAATAGACCAAGGTCTATTCCCAATAGACCAAGGTCTATTCCCAATAGACCAAGGTCTATTCCCAAAAGACCAAGGTCTATTCCCAATAGACCAAGGTCTATTCCCAATAGACCTTGGTCTATTCCTAATAGACCAAGGTCTATTCCTAATAGACCAAGGTCTATTCCTAATAGACCAAGGTCTATTCCTAATAGACCAAGGTCTATTCCTAATAGACCAAGGTCTATTCCTAATAGACCAAGGTCTATTCCTAATAGACCAAGGTCTATTCCCAATAAACCAAGGTCTATTCCCAATAGACCAAGGTCTATTACCAATAGACCAAGGTCTATTACCAATAGACCAAGGTCTATTCCCAATAGACCAAGGTCTATTCCCAATAGACCAAGGTCTATTTCCAATGGACCTTGGTCCATTCCCAATAGACCAAGGTCTATTCCCAATAGACCTTGGTCTATTACCAAATAGACTAAGGTCTATTCCCAAATAGACTAAGGTCTATTCCCAAATAGACCAAGGTCTATTCCCAATGGACCAAGGTCTATTCCCAATAGACCAAGGTCTATTTCCAATAGACCAAGGTCTATTTCCAATAGACCAAGGTCTATTCCCAATAGACCAAGGTCTATTCCCAATAGACCAAGGTCTATTCCCAATAGACCAAGGTCTATTCCCAATAGACCAAGGTCTATTCCCAATAGACCAAGGTCTATTCCCAATAGACCAAGGTCTATTCCCAATAGACCAAGGTCTATTCCCAATAGACCAAGGTCTATTCCCAATAGACCAAGGTCTATTCCCAATTGACCACGGTCTATTCCCATTAGTCCAAGGTCTATTTCCAATAGACCAAGGTCTATTCCTAATAGACCAAGGTCTATTTCCAATAGACCAAGCTCTATTCCCAATAGACCACGGTCTATTCCCAATAGACCACGGTCTATTCCCAATATACAAAGTTCTATTTTCAATAGACCACTGTTTATTCCCAATAGACCACGGTCTATTCCCAACAGACCTTGGTCCATTCCCAATAGACCTTGGTCTATTCCCAATAGACCTTGGTCTATTCCCAATAGACCTTGGTCTATACCCAATAGACCTTGGTCTATTCCCAATAGACCTTGGTCTGTTCCCAATAGACCACGGTCTATTCCCAATAGACCACGGTCTATTCCCAATAGACCACGGTCTATTCCCAATAGACCACGGTCTATTCCCAATAGACCACGGTCTATTCCCAATAGACCACGGTCTATTCCCAATAGACCACGGTCTATTCCCAATAGACCACGGTCTATTCCCAATAGACCACGGTCTATTCCCAATAGACCACGGTCTATTCCCAATAGACCAAGGTCTATTCCCAATAAACATAAATAATCGCAGTGGTTAGTATTTAAACAGTGGTTAATAATTTGTTCCTTATTTTTACATTTCGTATACTGCGGCAACTCTGACATAGTCATAACTGTAAATTCATTTGGAAAATAAGGAAACATGAATTCAGCTTAGTCGAACGAGAATCTACACATGTAAATGAGTTGATGGGTGTAGAGGCGTCATTGAGGATATGTGAGTGTATTTATCGCATATATTTATCGTGTATTTTATCAATGTTATCTAAGATACTTACATACATTGCTGTCTGTGCGTTGTGTATATACTGGCTATTTTATGCATTCATTGGTGAAAAACAATTGAAATTATTTTTGGAATTTCATTATGTTTTTGGTTGCTGTCAAAGTTGGATAACTAGGAATTATTTACAGAGATTCAATGGAGAAAGGCTACATGCCTGCGATGTTATAGAGTAGCTAGATGGAGGTAAAATTCTAGGGATTTCTCATAGACTAAACTACCAAATTCCCATATGAACCGATCTACAATTTCTGGCTTCTTTAGTCAGTTTATTTTTTAACTTTATTCAAAATCCGTAAGAGAATTTAGATTTTGCTCTAAAAAAATTTCATGTATTCCCCATTAAAATCGATTCTCTTCTTTGCTTTATTTAACCACTAGAAGACCATATTATTTTACTCATAAAAATCACTCGTCAGTGTAAAATTAGTTTACACACCCTTAGATCATGTTCCAGAACACCACCACCACACCAAGCATTAAACAGCAACAAATTTATTCAATGAATAGTCAAAACCATAGCCATCAACGCCACCACCACTACCATCAACACCATCAACAGCCACCGCCATAATTATAAATGTCAGCATTTATGGATGAATTCGAGTATCTTTCACCATCTGTGTGTTCTTTTGACGCACTACCGCTTTGCTGCCGACAGACACAGTCATTGATTGAGTGGATAGGTGGATAGATAGCTCGAAGGACAGACAGACAGACAGACAGACCGACAGAGAGGTAGAGATAGAGTGAGTGCCTTAGCTGCTGCCAAACCACCAAAATGATGAATTGCCAAATTTTAAAGTGTGTTAATTAATTTTTGGGGTAATAGACTCGTTTGCAAACATAAACAATAAACTATTCATTAAAGAAATGAAAGCCAATAAAGTCGCAAGTTTTTTTTTTTTTTTTGTTTTTGATGTTTCGTTTCGGCGGATATCTACACAATTTATCATGCAAACCTTGAGTATCTACGAAAATTGTGAAGAAGTGTTTTAAGATAACACCAAACAAGAAGAGCTATGATTTTTAGGCTGTTCAATAATAAAATGAGAAATTTAAAATAAATATTTTCGTTCTAGTATTAAGTAGGCCTAGGGGGGTAGGTACAGTAAACTATTAACGATAGGGGGGGCTAAAGAAAGTAGTGGAATTGAGATGTGTGTCCCCGGAGCAGAGGATATACACGTATAAAAGAAAGACAGGTGGAATGGAGAACCCGAGCGGGGGGTGAGGAAACGCCAATCCCCACGCAAGATCGGATGTACCTACGCCAGAGCTTGTAGCACCCCCCGTCGGAACCATCCTGTTCCTTCAACAAATCTTAGTAGACCTACCAGAGATACGTTCACAAGTTCACCCAGATCACAGAAAAAACGGCTTCCCAGAAAGGAGAGCCTACGTCACTGCAGACCCGGACATGAATACAGCAAGTGTTCAATAGTCTCCTCTTCATCCTCATCGAGGCAACTCCCACAGAAGTCATTGTGAGGTGTCGCCATGCAAGCCGTCATGCGGCCTATGGCCCAATGTCTGGTAATGACCCCCGTCAAGGTTCTCATCGACCTCTTATCGAACGTTAGCAACTCCCTCGTCTTCTTCCGGTCGATGACCGGCCATAGCGCCTTTGCAGTTCGGCAACCACCCACCGAGTCCCACCTCGCCATTGACGCCATCCCTTCTACTGTGTTCAGTAACTCGGCAAATAGCACGTAGGCAAGACCGATGAGTGGTCCGTCCGGCGCAGACGAACCCTTCTGTAGCACCCATCCCTCCACTCAATTACTGGAATCCCCTCACATCCAGGAACCCATGTCAGCGTCACATCGTGGAGCGGGAGCCTCTCCAGGGACACCAAACAACACGCCACGCATCTCGACGTCACTATGTTCGACTCTAAGCCCTTGAGCGCCGCCATACTGTCCACATAGATTCTGAGTTTCGAAGGCGATAAGTCCCTTACCAGAATTTCTCTTGCGTCCATTGCAATGGCATAGACCTCTACCTGAAAGACCGTACGCTCATCCAGCAGTCTCGGAGACATACTGATATTATAGAGCCGGAGCCTATCCAGGGACTCCAAGTAATCCGCCACGTATCTCGACCTCACTATGCTCGATCCTAAGACTTTGAGTGCCGCCATACTGTCCACATAGATTCTGAGTTTCGAGAGCGGTAAGCCCCTTACCAGAATTTCTCTGGCGGCCACTGCAATGACAAAGACCTCTGCCTGAGAGACCGTACACTCGTCCAGCATTCTCAGAAACATACTGATATTGTGGGGCCAGAGCCTATCCAGGGACACCAAACAATCCGCACACATCTCAACTTCACCGTTCTCGTCCATAAGGCCTTGAGCGCCGCCTTACTGTTCACATAGATTCTGAGTTTCAAGGGCGGTTAGTCCCTCACCAGAATTTCTCTGGCGGCCACTGCAATGACACAGACCTCTGCCTGAGAGACCGTACACTCGTCCGGCAATCTCAGAGACATACTGATATTGAGTGCATCAGAGTAGACCCCCAATCCAGTCCCTGACTCCATCTGTGTAGATCGAGGTCTCATCCTCCTCAAGTACAGAATTCGCCCTCCATTCGTCCCTCTATGGAAATCGAATCGCGAATACCCCCACTCTAGTCGGCATTGATGCCAGGTAGATTCTTCTCAGTCTACCCTCCGCATCCGTAACACCCAGAATCGAACTGTGGCCGCAACCATCCTACTTCAGCATGCCGAGCTTCCTCAGCCTAAGCGCGACTTTGGGGGCGCAGTTCGGAATATAGGCCTCAATGGGCTGAATATTCAGCATCGCCTTCAGGCCTGTTTGCGGTGCAGATCTCAGTGCCCCAGTGACCTTGACGCAGGGCAGTCTTAGGACCTTCTTAAACTCCCTTGCACGCGTCCTCTTTTCTACAGCATTCCACCATACCAGTGCTCCAAAGGCCAGTACTGGTCTCACGATGGCCGTATACATCTATTAAATCATCTTGGGAGTCACTCCCCATTTTCTACCGAACATCCTCCTGCAGGAGTCAAAAGCGCACAGTTCCTCACGGCTTCTTTCCTTTGTGTTCCTCTTCTTGGACAGTTTAGAATCGAGGACTATGCCTAGGTACTGCGCCTCCTTCGACAGGGAGTCTGAACTCCGGTATGTTATATCTACGCGGGAAGAGCACCAACTCCGTCTTCTCTGGATTGGTCCTCAACCCATTTCTGGTAGCCCGTCGTGACAACCTCCTCAGTGACCCTTTCATGATCTTGGTGATCGTCGTCCGGAAAAAATAGCAAATTTGCCTATGAACATTCCATTAAGGAACCGGGGCAAACTTCTCACATATTAATGAGTGCAGTCAGATTCAAGTTTAAGCTAAATGATAAGGGACCTCCTTTTTATAGCCGAGTCCGAACGGCGTGCCGCAGTGCGAGACCTCTTTTGAGGAGAAGTTTTTACATGCCATAGTACCTCACAAATGTCGCTAGCAGGGGATAACCACCGCTAAAAATGTTATGATGGTCTCGCCCGGATTTGAACCCAGGTGTTCAGCGTCATAGGCGGACATCCAAACCTCTGCGCTACGGTGGCCTCCATCGCTTATGCAACGTCATCCGCATTAGTGATAATCCTCGTGCCGTCCCCACCGAGATCCATCAGGACTTCATTAATCAAGAGGTTCCATAGATGGGCAAGAACACCCATCCTTGGGGCGTTCCTCTGGTCACCCGCCTTCTGACCACATTATCTCCTAGATTCGCCTTAACAATCCCGCCATAAAGCATATAATTGGTCTATTGGAAGATTATGGGATAAATCCCTGTGCGGTCCAATGCGGCGACTAATGCCCCTAACTCCATGGTATTGAAGGCCCCCTCAATATCCAAGAAGGCTGACAAAGTGAACTCCTTTTGTCGGAGAGACGTCTCAACCTCCTATATCACCTCGTAAAGGGCCGACTCCACCGAACTGCCTTTGAGGTATACGTGTTGTGCCTCACTGAAGTTTTCCGGCGTCAGTCCCCCTCTCACCCTCAGGACAATCAGTCTTTCCAGTGTTTTCAGCAAAAACATGACAGAAAAACAGGCCTATAATCCTGCGTCGTTCTGTGGTTTATTCTTCCCGCCAAAGGCATTAGGTGTAGCATAAAATTCATTGCATCAAATAGATTCGTTCTCAGGGCGGCTGTGATGAACAAACAAGCCATCCACAGATGTTTACCTTTTCCAACATGAACTTGAGGTGCGTTGTTTGGGCAAAGGTCCGTGGGCTGCCGTATACAAAAAAAAAATTCCACGCAGGGGTTCCTCAAAATATTTCGGTTGTCGGATACGGGTGACCCATAGATTTGTTGTTGTTGTCGTAGCAATGTGCTGTGCACTGAGGCGCCAACACTTGGCCGATGAAGGACTCCATCGCATTAATATGACACGTAGAACCCGCTTCCATGGTACTGCTATAGATTTGTCGAAATGTTGGACGTATGGGTCTTTGAAATCTCCTTCTCTTTGATTTGTAGGAGCAAAATAAATTTTATTTGAATTTACTTTAGCACCACATTTGGACAATTTTTGAGATTTCATTAATTGATTAATTTTTTAATTGAAAATTACAAAATTTTCAATCACAATTGTGATTGGAAAAATTTGCAGATTCAATTAAAAATTTAATTCAATCAATTAATTTTTTTATTGAAAATGGCAAAAATTTCAATCACGACTGTAATTGGAAAAAAATTCATATTAAATTAAAAAGTGATTTTTTAGTTTAAACCCGTTTTATTTTAAATTAAATTTTCAATTGAAAATTTTTTTGCTATTTTTTCTGTTTAGGTGGACTTTAGCAGCGTCGTCCGCCCGACCAAAACATCATATAGCATTATAGGTTTGACAACTGCAGCCTATACCCAGTGCATGACACGCGGTTTAAACCCCCTAACTTTTGCCAATGGCTTTTTTGCAGGTGTATACGGCAAGAGTTGCCTTGTTTGCTCTTTCCGAAATGTTTGATTTGAAGTTTAATTTCCGGTCCAACAAAAGAGCCAGGTATTTTGCGCTTAATGCCGCCGAAGCGATCTAACAATGGAGGTGATTTATCTGCAGAAACCGGACCTTAATCAGGATTCAGAATTTGCACCACTGTTGCGTTAGATTCGGCTTCAACATCCGGAGTTTATTATCACAAGATCTGTTTGATCTTGGCATAATAAGTTTCCTTACGCATCCAGGGGAGTTGAGAAAGTAGAGGAACCAATTCACCTCAGCACACTGGACTCTTGCGGTGTGAACGGTTCCTCCTTGGATGCTTTATCAGCTGCTGTTGTCGAAGTACCTTAAGAGTTCTGTACCTCAACTCTGGCGCACACCTTGAGCCTAATCCAACCGAATGATAAATCATGACGCAGGGCTTGTCAGTTCCCATTTCGACGCTTTCTCTTTCTGTTTTTCTTTCAGTCTCTTGCTATTCGCCAGACTTAAGAGATGTTATCGATGGTTCAGCAACAACTGCTGAGTCGTCTCCTGACTCCCAATCCCAGTGCTTTTACACACCTTAAGCTTCTATTTGATAAAACCGTAGGATACAACTCTTTATGACTTTTGAGGTATGCATTAAGAACGAATACTGCATTTCTCCGATTGCCATTAGCTTCATCCAATCTAGCAATCTTTCTTTTAACGAGCGCCTAGAAAGATAATATGACCGCTATCCCGCCCATATTAAAATCGTACTGGGAAATTTTACTGTAGGGGGCACGGCCATATGGCTGTGCTCTGATCAAAACACGACAAACCAGATAGATCATGTTGTGATAGATGGAAGGCAGTCAACCAGCGTATTAGATATACGATAGATCCAAGGGGCGAACATCGATTCGGATTATTACCTTGTTGCAATAAAGGTGTGTACCCGTCTTAGTGTGGCGAGAAACGTACGATCCGACACTGAAGCCGGACATTGAAAAGCTGGAAACACAACAGATATGACTACATCATACTCCACTCGACCGACCCAACTTCTTGATGAAAGCACTCCTTGTCCCGATGATATAACGGCGCAGTTTCAAACCATTGCCTACTTCATGCAAAATGGCGCGAAATCCGTTGTTGGGTACCAGAAGCCTCCCTCAAGAAGTGTGGTGAGGGTGTGGATAGACCATTTTACCCAGCTGCTAGTGTCCGACGTTGGCGGCGAAAAGGATACCACAGAACTAAACAATTATGATGGTATACAATGTTTACCTCCTAGTCAGAATGAGGTCCATGTAGATGTGACCCGATTGAAAAACTAAAAGTCAGTAGGAGCCGACGGGTTACCCGCTGAACTATTTGCGATCGAAAGCGTCTGGCTAGATGAATGCATACCCGACACAGAAAGGAAACAAGACGGAATGTGCCAACTACAGAGGAATAAATCTCCTCCCCATCGCATACAAGACACTTTCGAGCGTACAGTGTGAAAGATTAAAACCTAAAGTCAATGAGATAGTTGGGACCTACCAATGGGTCTTTAGACCTGGCAAATCGCTATTTTACGTTCGGCTAGTGAGACAAATGTTCTGTCATAGCCAATTTAAGTAAAATAAGTATGATGTATCACAATTCTTAGAACAATGCTGGAACATTGAGCTCCAATTTGTGTGGTGTTCATTGTTGTCGCCCACATGTTGCGGATAATGGATTGCTCCATACGGAGTAGTTGCAATGGCAGTTGCGGATAATCAGCGGTATCGAGCGGAGAGTCTCAGTGAGAGCCCGGACGGCACCGTTTGTTGCACAGATACTGAGTGCCTTTGATGCTTCGACATGACAAGGCGAGTTTTTGGCGCCTTTAAATAACCATTGACCTCTCTGTTCCCGCGGCGATCGGGCCTTTGGACCGTAACGAGGATGCTCACCTACAGGAGCTTGACGAGGATCGCCAGCATCACATGAAAATGTGGCTACAACAACAACATTGGTGTAGGGCGGTTGATAGTGTAAATGGACCTTCTCGATGCACGTGTTGATATTAACCAATTTCGGATTCGATTTTTTAAACCTTTGGAGGGCCTAATTTTTATCCGAGTTAGCTGAAATTTTGTGCAACGATGTTTCCATTGACAAGTTTGGTCCGAATCGGTCCAAAACTCGGATCGTGACTTCTTGAGCCACTAGAGGGCGCATTTATTATCGGATTTTGCGGAAATTTTCCACAATGACTTCTCCCATGACCTCCAATATATGTGTCAAGTATGGCCTGAGTCGGTGCTAAACTAAAAAAGCTTTGATAAACCTCTAGGGGATGCGGTTCTCGTCCGGCTTGATTAAAACTTGGCACAACGTCTTCTTCTCTGTTAGCTGCTACTTACAAAATACTTAATTGTTTTCAATTCCACTCCCTTAAGTTGGTTCATGTCTGATATTGTGTCTCCACCTAAGCGCCGGTATTTGTTGGACGCGAAAGCCGGGCAAAGACAAAGGAAATGCTCCAACGTCTCATCTTCTTTCCCGCATGCCCTACACATGCTATCATTTGCCGTACGGATTTTACATAAGTGAGCTCGTAGTCCTATGTGTCCCTTTATGATACCAATAGCTATACTGACGTCTTTCTTGCTTCCTTTCAGTAATAGCCTCGTCTTCTCACGATCTGGATCCCCCCTTGGGATTTTCGCCGTCCTACCGACCATTTCGCTGTTCCACAATGTTGCATGCGCATTCGTCGCCCACTCCCTTAACTCGGACTGCATCGACCCGAAAGGCTTGGGGTAACCAAGTTTATTGGCGGCAGTTCTCTGGCCTCACTCACAAATCATCTGCCCTTTCATTTCCCCTTATTCCGTTATGGCCCGGCACCTAAACGAGGCGGATTTTGCCATCCTCAGAGAAGGCTTTAAACTCCTTCTTATACTGCAAGACTGTTTGTGACCTTACCGTCCTGGTTGTTATTGCCCTTATGGCAGTTTTACTGTCGGTAAAGATGTTCACACTCGACGTCCTCACGTTAGCACCACACCACTTCACACATTCGGTGATAGCCCGGATCTCCGCCTGCAGGACCATATTATAGTCAGGCAGTCTAAAACAGATCTCGGTCCCTGGGTTCTCAATGTAAACCCCCAGGCCCACTCTGTCCTCTAGCTTTGATCCATCCGTGTAACATGATCTTCCAGATGCTAATACTAGGGTTCCGTCAATCCAAGTCTGTGCCGATGGCAGCAGTGCCTTGCACTCGACGTCAAGGTTCATCTCAGGTATGCGATCGGAAACCTCTTCCCTTCCTTCCAGGTTTCCTATAGTCGCCTCGATTATACCGCGATGGTATGAGCTGCTCCCATCCCCATTTGAATAGGTCAGTTGGGATTGTAAATGGGCCATATCGGCTCATGTTCTGATATAAACCGATCTCCCGATTATATTTGGCTGATTTGGCTAAAATTATGCACATTGACTTCTCCAACGACCTCCATCACACGTGCCAAGTAAGATCTCAATCGGTCTAACATCTGCAATAGGTCCCATATAAGCCGATCTTTCAGTTGTACTTCTTGAGCCCCTAGAGGGCGCATTTGTAGTCTGATTTGACTAAAATCACGAACAATGTCCTTTTCTATGACCTTTAACATAGTGCCAAAATCGATCCATAACCTGATACAGCTCCCATAAAACCGATCTCCCGATTTTACTTCTTGAGCCCCTAATGGGCCCAATTCTTATCCATTATCCTTTGATTGCCTAACAAGAGATATCGGGCAAAGAACTTGACAAAGACGATTCATGGTAGAGAGCATATAAGACTCGACCACTATGCAATTTGCATAGTGAAATTAGGGCCATAATCAGACACATTACCACACAAAGGCAAACTAAATCGATATTATCATTTGAATTCTTAATAATATGCCAAAACCCAAGCACACACGTAAAACACACCACATTAGATACTCTACAGAATTTCGAGTTGAAAGGAATTCAAGTGATTTGAAATTCATGACTCCCTCAAATTAACCGCACACAAGGCAGTAACGAGCACTTTTGAAATCAATGAAGTGAAGAATGACTACAAGTAGCATGTAGTCCGCCGCCCTGTCCATGCCGTGCCATGGTGGTGGCATGGCTTTGAAATTCATGCTGGGCGATTTTCAAAATGTGTGATGGAATGATAATGACCAAACTTAATAACCCTAATTGAGTATCGATGATAATGTCCCCCTCAACAACGTATGAAAAGTGCCTCATTCACACACGCACACACACACACACACACAGTAAGAGTGTGTAAATGATTGCTCAAATATTTAAATGAATTGAATGTGTGTGAATGTGTGTGAATATATGAGTAAAGTGGGCGTCAACATGTGACACCACATATCGAGAAAGACGAATAATTTGATTTCATGGAATATCACATTTATCAAAACAATTCTGTGGCAATTAAAGTGAAATGGTGTTCTCCATGAAACGGAACTAGTAAAAACACATTAAGTTAAAGATCTAAACAACAATTGAAGAATAAAATTAACTTTATGTCACGAACTTGTTAAGGGCGGAGAATTTTAGGAAAAAAATTTTCAAAATCTAACTTTATTGCAAATGTTGTTTCGAAATTCAAGCATGTACTGTAGATTTGTTTATCTGCCAAACGTTGAAGTGTGAACATGTTAAGAAACATGTAATTTTCTTTTCAATTTTCCATACACATTACTTTTTTAACGGCCATTCGTTTAAGTGCGAATTTCGTTTAACGGCCAACCATATTTAGAAAGATATCGTCATCTCCATCCATTTTTTTCCGGCCACCAAAAATTAAAAGGAATCGAAAAAATCTGGTTTTCTTATCCATAAATTACATAAAAAGTAAAAAAAGATATAAGAGAAATTTTACTTAAGTGCCAATTTTGTGGCAGTTAGGCGAATCGGAAAACCGTTACCTTCCCTACGGGAAATGGGACAAGTTTTAAACCTGTCACGGGATAGGTCCTCCGTTGATTGGGAGCGGTTCCAGTACTCGACCCCTTACAGGGAACAAAACCTATAACTTTTATAAGGGTTTGTCGCTCGAGTGGAAGAATTACCACCATTCTAAAACCGTAGGATAGGTCCTGGGACAGTTCAAAAAGGATGAGTACTTTGCAAGTATTTTTAAGGCAGATAACATTAGTTAGCTCACATATTTAAGGGATAAGCAATTTTTAACAATAACCACGTGACCTAAAACAAATAAAAAGGCGTTATTGGATACCCACCACCTCGGGTATATATGTAAACCACCTTTCATCAAAATTCGTTGAAAATTTCATACTTTATACACATATACCTCATACCGATCTGAACTATATACGACACGGATGTCGAAAAGCCGAAACATAAGTCGCTGTGTCAAATTTCAGTGAAATCGGATTATAAATGCGCCTTTTATGGGGCCAAGACTTTAAATCGAGATATCGGTCTACATGACAGCTATATCCAAATCTGAATCGATTTGGGCCAAGTTGCATAAACATGTCGAAAAGCCTAACACAAAGCACTGTCCCAAATTTCGGCGAAATCGGACAATAAATGCCTCTTTTATGGGCCCTAAACCTTAAATCGAGAGATCGGTCTATATGGCAGCTATATGCAAATCTGGACTGATCTGGGCAAAATTTAAGAAGAATGTCTACGGGCTTTACACAATTCACTGTCCCGAATTTCATCAAAATCGGATAATAAATGTGGCTTTTATGGGCCTTAGACCCTAAATCGGAGGATCGGTCTATATGGCAGCTATATCCAAATCTGAACCGATCTGGGCCAATTTAACGATGGAAGTCGAAGGGCCTAAGACAACTCACTATCCCAAATTTCAGCAAAATCGGATAATGAATGTGGCTTTTATGGGCCTTCCACCATTAATCGGAGGATCGATCTATATGGCAGCTATATCCAAATCTGGACCGATCTGAGCCAAATTAACGAAGAATGTCTACGGGCCTTACACAATTCACTGTCCCGCATTTCATCAAAATCGGAAAATAAATGTGGCTTTTGTGGGCCTAAGACCCTTAACCGGAGGATCGGTCTATATGGCAGCTATATCCAAATCTGAACTGATCTGAGCCAAATTAACGAAGGATGTCGAAGGGCCTAACACAACTCACTGCCCTAAATTTTAACAAAATCGGATAATAAATGTGGCTTTTATGGGCCTAAGACCCTAAATCGGCGGATCGGTCTATATGGGGGCTATATCAAGATATAGTCCGATTTAGCCCATCTTCGAACTTAACTTGCTTATGGACGAAAAAAGAATCTGTGCAAAATTTCAGCTCAATATCTCTTTTTTTAAAGACTGTAGCGTGATTTCAACAGACAGACGGACAGACGGACGGACATGTCTAGATCGTCTTAGATTTTTACGCTGATCAAGAATATATATACTTTATAGGTATAGGTCGGAAATGAATATTTCGATGTGTTGCAACGGAATGACAAAATGAATATACCCCCATCCTTCGATGGTGGGTATAAAAAAAATTAAGAATCACAAGTTATGACAATTGAAACTTTTCATACCCTGTAGGATATGTCCTGTGACAGGTAGCTAATTCTCCAGTTCAGGAACGGTATATTTGGGGCAATTGACTACACATTTCCCGTAGGGTTCAAATACAGATAAGCGCGAAAATTGCTTTGCTCCTACAAAGTGAGAGCAAACCATGTTTGGTCATCTAAGTCAAAACTACTGTAGTCGAATAAAACGGACGAGGACTGCAGAAAGAATTTTCAGCGGTAGTTCACCCCCACCTAGTGCTGGCGACACTTGTGAGGTAATTACCTTTGATAATGAGCCATGTAACACTTATTTGCTAAAAGGTGTCCAAGCAGTTCGGACTCGGCAATAAAAAGAAGGACCGTCATCATTGGGCTTGAACTTGTATCCGACAGCACTCATTGATATGAGAGAAGTACCCCGTTTTGGGGGCGGACCCTCCTCTTTACCCCAATATTCAAAAACGCCAGATCTCGGAGATGGGCGCACCGATTTAAGCAAGTACGCCACCTTATGGTACCCCAAAAACACGAAATTGGTAAAAAATTTTGATAATGAGCCATGTAACACTTAGTTGCTAAAAGGTGTCCAAGCAGTTCGGACGCGGCAATAAAAAGGAGGACCGTCATCATTGGGCTTGAACTTGTATCCGACAGCACTCATTGATATGAGAGAAGTACCCCGTGTCTGGGGTCAAACTAAGGGTTTTGCCTTCCGAAATAAAACATAGGAAGTTTTATGTTTAAAATTCAAATGTGGTGGTGATTGTTTATTGTGATGTTCTTTTCTATGTTATTTAAATTCATTAGTTATAAGTAGATCGTAGTGTTTAAGTAGCAAATATTTAGGTTTAGATAGCACAATTCATAGATTTAAGTAGCAGTAGTAAGTAGATTAAAATTTAAATTATGAGTATAGTTGATTGTAGTAGATAGACATTGTATTTAACAGGTGGGGGGTTTGCAATATTAGAATTAGTTGGTGTTGTATGTTGTGTCCCGCACTTATGGTTGTTGTGATGTTGCAATTGTGGGTCGAGTGTAGATTTGGTTTTTGAGTCGGTTGTTATTGTGTCACTTTGTATCTAAAATGTTAAATATATTAGTTCACTGTTTCAAAGTTTATTGTTGCAATGTTCACTCTAGTTATATATGTTTGTATGTATGTTCACTTTTTACTTTTCACTTCACTTGGGTTTTCACTTTGAGGGGGAGAGAATACGATGCGCGGGTTTGAGATTTAAAACGAGACTGATCTTTCTCTGGTTGTTGCTTGTCACTTGGACCCCGCGAAAACGGTCAACTTTCCAAGCTACAAGCAACAATTCCAGGTAAACAAATATGAAATCAAGGCGGAATCAGCGATTAAGAACTTACTTCAATGTACCGTTATGCACAGTGGGTCATGTGCATACGTGAACGCATGTCTGCACATGGGTGCACATGACTTCATGTTCAAACGTACCTTGAACATTCTCCCCCTCCAAGTGACGAAGTGACATCTTACCTTTTCTAATTTTGGTTTCTTGCCTGTGAGGTGACTGGGCCGACGAACACGTATCCCCAATCTGTCTCCTGGGCGAAGACGGCTCCCAATCCGGGTTGTACAACACCACTCCTCCGGAGGTGGGCGTAGGCATCGGCCCCTACCTCTACATCGATTGGTTCGTTGCCCCTAGGGTCAGCATCTGCCAAAGAAAGGGATCCTAGGCTGCTTGTGGGGTCGGGAATGATGGGATCTGAATAGGGTCGTCGCGGCAAATCCCGGGTCACCACTGCCCGGATGGTATACATGGTCCTCCTCGACGCATGCCTTGACCGAAGTCTTATTGTTGCCAGACGGTGCCCTCTGCGCTCTCTCGTTGGTATCCCCAGGCGAGTTACTGTGGCTGCCGCGATTCGGGTGATGGTCGATGCCTGGCACAAAAGTACCCGTACCCCAGCCCAATCGTCCTGCTCCTCGGGTGCCAATTCCACCATCGCCGTGGGTACAAAAAACAGTGGCCCGGCTGTAAGGTATCTCGACCGGGGGAGGGCCTTGGACGATGGGCATCTGGTTGGCTGGTTCGATTGCAAGTTGCCGTGGGTTGGCAATCTCCATTGGGGGCGGGCTGTAGCTGCCGTATGTCTCCCTAAGCTGTGGGGCTCCATGCAGCATTGTGTGATGGCGGTAGTCGCATGTTCGGCAGGCAGTGACCACGGGGCAGTCTGGGGCCAGATGGCTGCGCGCCAGACAGTTCCGACAGTAACTCCGTCTCTCAACTGTCTCGTATCTCTGATACGGTGTCATTTGCCGGAACCGCGGGCATGACCGTATGGCGTGGTCCTCCTGGCAGAGGCCACAGGCATACTGCCAAGATGCGGGGCGATACCTGGGTTCCCGTGGGTCGAAGCGAGGGCGTGTGGGTCTGGCGGGTTTAGGGTCTTCCGTAATGGGTCCTCCTATGATCCACCCAAAAACGGTGTCCTGCGCTATAAGTGATCCAAAGGATTTCATAGTACCGCCTTTTGTGAATATAAGGGTCCAATATCTAATCCGATTAACATGTCCACGGGTCGACTTTCAAAGAATCGGGGGTCCGCGAGACTAAGGTGTGCAAAATCTCCAAATTGATTTTGCCTTAAATTGTGTGTTGGTAAATGAGAAGGTAGGGTCTTTAAGACTGGTGCCCAAACCTCCAGCTCAAAACTAGGATTTACTCGTGAGCAAAGATTGAAGACGCAAGCTTTTGTCGATGTTTCAGAAACTGCGTCGCTTAAACCTGTGACGTGAATTAAATTCTTAACTGTTGGAAGTTGCAATTTGTTTCTAATTTTTTCTGATATGAAAGTTGATTGTGACCCAGGATCGATGATTGCCCTGGCATCATATCTATGTCCTCTAGATTTGATTTGAACTATTGCTGTGAACAAAAGTGTCTCTTTGGGTTGCGGAGTGGGTCTGATTTCCTGAAGTGTCAAAGTCGTTGAACAAGGTGCTTCTAAACAAGGTGTGGACTGTATATTTGGCGATACCGATGGTTGTACTAGGGTGGTTGAAGCGGCAGCACTGGTACTAGGGCGTGCGTATTCGCTAACCGGTTGAGCTAGGGTGGTAGGATCAGTAGCACTGGTGCTAGGTCGTGCTTCCTGTCTACCGGGTTGAACTAAAGTGTTGAGAGCGGCAGCACTGGTGCTAGGTCGTGCTCCGCCTCGTTGGTGTGTGTCTGTTGTAGGGTACTGGCTCTGGTTGCCTTTATGTATCAAACTGTGGTGTCGTTGACTACATTCCCTACAACTAAAACGACTTTTACACTCCCTGACTCCATGATCCGAAGAAAGGCAGTTATAGCAAAGATGACCTGTCTTAACAATGTTTATTCGATCGTTGATCGACCTTTCTAGAAATTGAGGACATTCTCGCAAAGAATGATTGGATTTACAAAGTTGACAAACCGGTTTGTTATTCTGAGCATTATAGTGTGATTGTGTGTTGTTGCTGGGTCTTGAGCCCGTGTTCTTGAAATTGGGATTTACATTTGTTTGAAAACTATTAACTCGCTTTTCCCGCTTATCGTACTCCGATCTGGGTTGATTATATCTCGAATATTGTGGCTTGATATTGCCGACTGATTCTAGGGTCTTGAATTTATGGGTCAAAAATACATCTAGTTGATTCCACGATGGAAGAGACGAACAATCTGCTAGGCTGCTTTCGAATTCTTCTAAAAATATTCTTGGTAGTTTGGTTGACACAAGATAAACTAAGATTGGGTCCCATCCCCCCGTTTCTACTTCAAGGGTCTGTAAAGTTTGGGTACAACTACCTATAGTGCGCTGTAATTTCTGGATTGTTGATGCGCTATCAACGGAAACCGAAGGTAAATTAAAAAGAGCTCGCAATTGCTCATTTACCTGCATGCGTTTATTTTCGTACCTATGAACGAGATTTCTCCACGCTATGTCGAAACCCCCATGGGTCAGTGGAACATTGGAAATTATTTCGCGGGCTTCTCCTGCTGTTTTTTGGGTCAAGTGAAACAACTTCTCGACTTTACTTAATTTTGAATTGTTAATGTAAATTGCTGAAAATAAGTCCCTAAAGGTGGGCCATTCGCGATATCCCCCTTTAAAAACATCTGTGTCACAGGGCGGCAATCTTAGAGCTGGTGAAAAATCATTAGTGTCTCGCTGTTGGGTCATCGATATTCTCTCCTGTTTTTCTTGATCTTGTTGCTCGTTAAGGGCCAAAATCTCTCCGTTAAGAGAGCTTAAACACCGTTTATAAGTTTCTAGTGCCTGTTTGTAGCTATTTCGAAGCTTAGTTTTATCTATAGGTGTCTCATCCTTTTCCGGAATGCGATCCCTACAATCTAAGTATGCCTTCTTGATTTGATCCCATAAAGAATTGAGTTCTACCCGCGTGATTTCTAACGAATGTAGATTATCATCCGACTTAGCCGCGGAGTAAACGGTCTCAAAATCCACTAAATCATCCACACAGTTTACAAATCTTTCGCGTAAATTCTTATCCATTTTGTAATTGGCTTGTATATGTTTTAAATAGGGTCAAAAACTATAAAACCAAGGAAAATTTTACAACAAAATGTCCTAAAAAAAACTGGTTATTTGTAGAAATCAAATCTATTTCAAAAAAAACCTAATGCGAGAAAAAAAATGTGTGTCTTGATGATGGGCCAAATTCACTTGGATCAAATTAATTTGGGTCAAAATTAATTGGGTCAAAATTTATCAGACAACCGAATTAGCGATTCATAATCAGAAAACGATCAAAAACAATATTAAAGTACGCTGGGTAAATGTATGAACTTTTCCTTTTTTGAAAAAAAGGTTATGTATGACGTAATACCCAAGCGCACTTTAATAGAAAAACAAAATGGTACTCACTTTGAAGCTTCTTTTTTGATGTGTGTGTATGTGTGTGTGTGTGTAGGTGGGCGCTTGGCTTGGGTCCAGAATTGTGTGTTGGCGCCTTTTGCAATTTTTGTAGTTTTGTGTCGTTAGAGTTTTGGATTTTGTTGTTTTAGTGTTTTTGATTTGATGAAGTTTTGGGAATTTAACCGTTGTAGCGGGTTGTTCCGTTTTTATCCCAGAGCGTAGATTTTTTGTTTTTGTGTTTTTACACGGAACGCACGAAATTGATTTTGTTGGGGTTTTTTGAAAATGCACAATATTTTATGTTTGATAGAAAAAGAAAGAATTAGTTTGGGATAAAATTTACAAATTTATCGAGCAACCCATAATTCTGTTTTAACACTTTAATTTGTTTTTTAAGTTAAAATACTGAAAAATTTATGATTTTTAGAGAAAAAAATTTTTCAAAATATGTAGAAAAAAATTAACATAAATTTTGGGTTGGACGATAAATTGTTAAATTTTTCAATTTTTTAGCTCTTTTTTTTCATTTTAACACAAAGAAACTTCTTTCAACAATTTAAAATTTTTTTGATTTTTTATAATTTTTGAAATTCCACTTTTTTCCACTTCTGTTCCACTGTGCGGGTCACTTTACGTTTTTTGGGTCTTTTGCACACTTCTTTTTTGATTTACCACAACTTCTAATGATTTTGGGGTCAATTTTTGCACATTAAAATTTAATTAATTATTTTTATTTTTACACGGGTCACCCTGTTAATTTAATTAGTTTTTGTTTTATTTGAGTCTTTATGTACTTTAATTGTCACTTTGCAATTTGGTTATTATTTTCTTTTGTTATTTCGTTTTGATCTTCATTTGGTTGGAATATTTTATCAAATTTTCAATAAAATAAATGCCACAACCAAACGAAGAACACTGAGAGCCGCTATATATTTTTTAATTTGTGATTTGTGTATTATTTTGTTTTTAATAAATTGCCAAAACTGATCTTTTATGTGTTTTGATATTTTTGTGTTGGCCGTCCGTCCATCCGTGTATGTATGTACGGTTGTGTGTAACCAACCCTTTTTTCGCACTTTTCTCTATTTCATTTGCTTTTAATTGTTGGGTCACTGCACTTTTGTTGTTGCGAATTTTTTTGTGTTTCGGTCACTGGGTCTTTTGAAATGAAAATGAATTATTTTTGGGCACAAAACAGAAAAATTTTTTTTTGATTTTTGGTTTTTTAATTATTTAAAAAAACCACTTATCCGGTTCGCAATGGACCAAATGTCTGGGGTCAAACTAAGGGTTTTGCCTTCCGAAATAAAACATAGGAAGTTTTATGTTTAAAATTCAAATGTGGTGGTGATTGTTTATTGTGATGTTCTTTTCTATGTTATTTAAATTCATTAGTTATAAGTAGATCGTAGTGTTTAAGTAGCAAATATTTAGGTTTAGATAGCACAATTCATAGATTTAAGTAGCAGTAGTAAGTAGATTAAAATTTAAATTATGAGTATAGTTGATTGTAGTAGATAGACATTGTATTTAACAGGTGGGGGGTTTGCAATATTAGAATTAGTTGGTGTTGTATGTTGTGTCCCGCACTTATGGTTGTTGTGATGTTGCAATTGTGGGTCGAGTGTAGATTTGGTTTTTGAGTCGGTTGTTATTGTGTCACTTTGTATCTAAAATGTTAAATATATTAGTTCACTGTTTCAAAGTTTATTGTTGCAATGTTCACTCTAGTTATATATGTTTGTATGTATGTTCACTTTTTACTTTTCACTTCACTTGGGTTTTCACTTTGAGGGGGAGAGAATACGATGCGCGGGTTTGAGATTTAAAACGAGACTGATCTTTCTCTGGTTGTTGCTTGTCACTTGGACCCCGCGAAAACGGTCAACTTTCCAAGCTACAAGCAACAATTCCAGGTAAACAAATATGAAATCAAGGCGGAATCAGCGATTAAGAACTTACTTCAATGTACCGTTATGCACAGTGGGTCATGTGCATACGTGAACGCATGTCTGCACATGGGTGCACATGACTTCATGTTCAAACGTACCTTGAACACCCCGTTTTGGGGGCGGACCCTCCTCTTTACCCCAATATTCAAAAACGCCAGATCTCGGAGATGGGCGCACCGATTTAAGCAAGTACCGCCACCTTATGGTACCCCAAAAACACGAAATTTGTATAAAATGTTGGGGTTAAATAACTTGGGGGACGCCCCATCCAAAAACCTCCCCGAACGGACATGTTTACCGATTGTGACAATATGGGTATTACATGAAAGGTATTTAAGAGTAGAGTATGAACTTGGTATACAAATTTCGCACAGAGTGTTCGGAGGGGTCCCCCACCCTCATAAAACCCCCCAACAGGACACTTTCACCGCTTTGGGAAATATGGGTATCAAAGTCAGTAGAGCATATTTACCATTTGAGACAATGTGGATGTCATAAAAGATATTTAAAAGTAGAGTACCAATCTGACATAAAAATGTATTCCTTGGTATCTGAGGGGCCTCCCCAACCCCAAAGCCCGCCAGTAGGTCATATTTACCAATTGGGACAATATGAATATCAAATGAAAGGTATTTAAAAGTAGAGTAAGAATCTGTTATCAAAATGTATTCCTTAGTGTTTGAGGCGCCTCTCTCCCCAACCCAAAACCCCACAACGGGACATATTTACTGATTGGGGGAAAAAAAGTATCAAAAAGAGGGTGCCGATATTAATCTGCCCCATGCCACAATAGCCATACACCAAAGCCAGAAATCGAAAAAGAAAATCTATGTTAGGTATTCCGTGCTAATTGCAGTAATAACTGTTTTCCATGCCACGGCCCTAAGTTGGTTCGATCTGGATCCCCCCATACAATTTTCGCCGTCCTACCGACCGTTTCGCTGTTCCACAGGGTTGCATACGCATTCATCGGCCACGCTCTTAACTTGGACTGCTTTGACCCGAAAGGTTTGGGGTTAACCAAGTTTATCGACGGCAGTTCTCTGCCATTTCATTCCTCCTTACTCCGTTAAGGCGCGGCACCCAAACGATGCGGATTGTGCCATCCTCAGGGAAGGCGTTAATCTCCATCTTATATTCCCAGATTGTTCGTGATCTTACCGTCCAAGTTATTATAGCCCTTATGGCAATTTTACTGTCCGTAAAGATGTTCACACTCGACATCATCGCGTTAACACCACACCACCTAACGCATTCCGTGATCGCCCGGATCTCCGCCTGGAGGACCGTATTATGGTCAGGCAGTCGAAAACAGATCTCAGTCCCTGGGTTCTCAATGCAGATCCCCAGGCCCACTCTGTCCCCTAGCTTTGATCCATACGTGTAACACGATCTTCCAGATGGTAATACTAGTGTTCCGTTTATCCAAGACTCGCACACGACCTCAAGGTTCGTCTCGGGTATCCGATCGGAAAATTGTTCGCTTCCTTCCAGGTTTCCTATCATCGCCTTGATTATACCGCGATGGTATGAGCTGCTTCGATCCTCAAACCATTCTCCCATCATAGACGAAGTGGCTGCCTCACACATAATCTGTTTGTCAGTGGGTCGGATGTCTAGTATAGTCTCTAGTGCTCTATTGGGCGTGGTCCTCATCGCTCCGCCTATGCAAAGACAAGATGTTCTCTGAATCCGTTGTATGGTCCTTATGTTGCACTTTTTCTTCATAGCAGTACACCAAACTACTGAGGCGTAAGTAAGTATCGGTGTATTCACGCTCCTGTAGGGCCAGTGGACTATTCTCGGATTCAGGCCCCACTTCGAGACTGCGGCCCTACATAGTGTCCAACATCTGTGAGCCTACTCACTACGCTCCTGAATGTGGCACTTCCAATTAAGTTTCCTATCCAAGATTACTTCTAAGTATTTGACCTTGTCAGATATCGAAATCGAATCGAAGACCTCTGGCTATCAAATGAAAATTCTTTAGGAGTGGACTACGAATCTGATATACATATTTGTCAGAGTCTGGAACCGGACCAACCACTAAATACCCTTCAATAGGGTGTGTAGTCCGATTGGGATAATAAGGGAATTAAAATAAAGGTCTATGACAGTAGAATTCGAATCTAATGTTGATATAAGTTACCAAGTATCTGGGTCACGTCCAAACGTTCAGCAGGACATGTAGATCGTGACAATAAATGACTCAAATAAATTGTCATTTGGGTCTTATCAATGGCAATTGGGGCTCAAATAAAATAAATTTGCGAGTAGAGCTCAATGCTAATATTTTTTCAGGGCTTAGTGCGTGGGTGGCCGTCCCACCCTACAAACCTTTCAAACTGGACATTTTGCAAATTTGCCCATGAGCATTCCATTTAGAAACAGGGGCAAACTTCTTACATATCAATGAGTGCTGTTCGGTTCAAGTTTAACCTCAATGATAAGGGGCCTCCTATTTATAGCCGAGTCCGAACGGCGTGCCGCAGTGCGACACCTCTTTTTGGAGAAGCTTTTATATGGCTGCCATACCAAATGGTACAGTCTAAATGTCGCCAGTATTAGGAGGGGATAACCACCACTGAAAATTTTCATAATGTTCTCATCAGGATTCGAACCCCGACGTTCAGCGTCATAGGCGGACATGCCAACCTCTGCGCTACGGTGGCATATTGCTACCGACTGTAGCAATATGTAGCTCAAATGTGGTTCTTGGGAGTAGAGTATGGATATGAAATACACTTTCGCAGCAAAGAGTGTGGCTACACCAATCCACCATCAAGTAGTTTAAGAGAGATCAAGAGAATGAAGTAGATCTAATATCCTAATTTTAATGGACGGACCCTCCCCTTACCCTATTTTAAAAAACGCCAGAATTTGGAAATGGGTGGGGTGATTTAAGCGAAATAAAATTTGTTTATTATAACAGAAAACAGAAATTTTGTATGGTTAATGAAGGTGGAATGTCTAGGGCGGTCGCCCCAGCTCCAAAGTCCGCCGAATGGAAATATAGACCAATAATGACAATATTAGACTCAAATGAATGGTATTTGAGACTAGAGCATGAATCTGATATATGGAGGTCTACCTCACCCCCAAAAATACCCCCCAAACGGGACATATTTATTGACCACAGCTCAAATGAAAGGTATTCGGGAGTAGAGCTCCAATATCCACATTGAGGCGAAATCTCTGTAGCCAGCACCCCCAACAGAACTTATTTCCTGACCGTACCAGTATAGGGCTCAGATAAAATAAGAGAGTGTAAGAAGACGCAGCGGGCCCTCTCCAACTAGTTTGTCATAAAACAGCCACAGAGTCGCAGCAATTTCTACAATTTTACTTTTACGGTATCTATCTCAGTTAGAAAAAGGGTCATCAATCAGAGGATAATATGGCTGAATTTTTTGCAAGAGCAGACCATGCCCAAAATGTCTTAACAGTGGACCATTAACACTTCTCCCAAGCAGCATCATCACAACTACGTCATGCAACATAATTTTAACAGGCGACAGTAGTGGTGGCATTGACATGTATTGAAGAATGGAATGCTTCATTAAATAACGCCACCATCATAGTCGTTGAGGAATACGCCACACCATCATCTCAACAAAAACACCAATAATTCGCCACCATTATACATACAACGGTTGCCAGTCAATAATAAGAACCAGAACAATAACCAGAAAAAGCGCGTTATGTTCGGCCGGGCCGAATTTTGTATACCCTCCACCATGGATCGCATTTGACACGTTGTTAAAAAATAAAAAAAAAATGGGAAATCGTACCGGAAGTGGGAGAAATAGTACGTTTAGTATCGTAATTGGTACTATTTGGTACTTTTTTTGTAAATTGAACTAGAGCTGTGAACTTGGGTACACTATGGCAACCTTAATTGGGTGACTATTAGATTGGAATATTTGTACATTTAGGTACTAAAGAAAGTACCAAAAGGTACTAAATGGGTGAACTTTGTACAGGGCGGATGAATAGAGGAAGAAATTTGAATTTTGACTTAAAAGACATCTGATGCAAAAGGACGAGAGTGAAAAGAAAAAAAATGGAAAAAAAGTACTGGTAAAGGGAGAAAACATACATTTAGTTCCGCATTTGGTACCATTTGGAACCTTCATTACAGATGCAGCTAGAGGTCTGAAGTTTTGGCATGCAAGTACAACTAGGAGAAATATGATGGGTGGCTATGATCTTCTACCAATTCGTACATTCCGACTAAATGAATTTTCACAATTTTAACATTTTGGTACCAAAATTGGTACCATTTGGTACGTTCTTTGTAGATGGAGCTAGAGCGAGAGAAATTTGGCATATAGGTACAACTAGGTAATAAATGATGGATAACTAAATGATCTATTTAAAATTCATACATTTTGGTACCATTTGGTACTTTTTGTTCAGATGGAACTACAGGTCCGAAATTTGGGATGTAGGTACAACTAAGAAAACATTATGGATAACTTAATGATCAAAATTAATTTTTCAAAATTTGTACATTTTAGTACCAAAATTAGTACCCTTTTGTACCTTTTGTACAGCTGGATCTTGAAGTCTGAAATTTGGCATGTGGGCACTACTAAGAAATAAATAAGGGGTGGCTAAATGATATAATTACCATTCGCACATTTTGGTACCAAAATTGGTACTTCATAGATGAAGCTAGAGGTCTGAAATTTAGCCTGTAGGTACAACTAAGAAATATGTGATGGGTGATTAAATGTTCTAATAAAAATTCTTACATTTTGGTACCATATGGTACTTTCAGTTCAGATGGAACTAGAGGTGCGAAATTTGGCATGTAGATACAACTAGAAATAAATGATGGAAAACTGAATGATCAATTCAAAATTCGTAAATTTTAGTACCAAAATTGGTACCATTTTGTACCTTCTGTTAAGATGGATTTTGAACTCTGAAATTTGGCATGTGGGCATCACTAAAAGATAAATAATGGGTGGCTAAATGATCTATTCACCATTCGCACATTTTGGTACCAAAATTGGTACCATTTGGTACTTTCTTCATACATGAAGCTAAAGGTCTGAAATTTAGCATGTAGGGTCAACAAAAAAATATATGATGGGTGACTAAATGTTCAATTGAAAATTCGTACATTTTGGTACCATTTGGTACTTTCTCTTCACACAGAGCTAGAGGTCCGAAATTTAGGATATAGATACAACTAAGAAATAAATGATGGGTGAATAAATAAGCTTTTCAAAATTCGTACATTTTGGTACCTAAAAATGCAAAGTAGGTACTAAAACATACAAAATGTTGCTTTCTTTACAAATTGAGCTAAAGCGCTTAAAATTGCGACACATTTATACCTTGACAATATATATTAGGCGACTTAATGATTTTTCCGATATATTGTTATTCTTGATACGATTTGGTACTTTCTTTACAGAAGGAGACCGGTTTCTGAAAATGTATACCCAATTATTACAAAACTTCATAATCTTCTAAACAGAGTGCCTACCTAGGCTTTTGAAAGTCCTAAACTGAAAAGGGGGTAGCGAAGCGGACCACCGGATGATGGTCTTATATATTTGAAGAAATCCGAAAAACGAATACTTTTGTGAGTCACTATATGAGCTATATCAAGTTATTCACCGATATGGGCTTTGTCATGGCTGTCATAGAATAATAGAACATCCAAAAATTTCAGGAAAAAAGAGTAATAATTGCGTTCTCTAGAGGTCCAGAATTTCAAGAGGTCCAGAATTTTAAGAAGGGCAGAATGTTAAGAGGTCCAGAATTTTAAGAGGTCCAGAATTTTATACTTGGCACAGTTCAAGATCCAAGACCGTTTTATACGGAAGCTATACCAGAATATGAACCGATTTGGACCAGCTCTTAGAAGTTAAAAGGAAACGCCTCGTGCAAAATTTCATCGGATAAGAATTGAGCCTTCTAGAGGCTCATGAAGTCAAGATCCGAGATCGGTTTATATAGCAGCAGCATCAGGTTCTGAACCGATTAAGTTAAAACAAAACGCCTTATGCTATATTTCAGCCACATCGGATAAGAATTGCGCCCTCTATAGGCTCAAGAAGTCAAGATCCGAGATCGGTTTATTTGGAAGTTAAATCAACTAATAAACCGATTTGGAGTATGCTCTTGGAAGTTAAAATAAAACAACTGGTGGAAATTTCCATTTAAAGCGGATAAGATTTGAGCTCCCTAGAGACTCAAAAATTCAAGATCCGAGATCGACAGCTATATCGGTTTATAAAGCGATTCAAACCATATTTAGCACATTTGTAGAAAGTCACAAAAAAACACCTCATGCAAAATTTCAGGCAAATCGAATAAGAATTGCGCCATCTATAGGCACAAGAAATCAAGATCCTGGACCGGTTTATAGGTCAGCTGTATCAGGTTATGAACCGATTTGAACCATACTTGGCGCATTTGTTAGAAATTGGAACAAAACCCCCCGTGCTGAATTTCAACCAAATGGCATAAGAGTTGCGCCCCCTAGAGGCTCAAGAAGTCAAGATCCGAGATCGGTTTATATCACAGCTATATCATGTTATAGACCGATTTGAATATTCCTTGACAAAGTTGTTAAAATTAAATACGAAACATGTCATGCATAATTTCAGATAAATGGGATGAGAATTGCGCCCTCTAGAGGCTCAAGAAGTCAAGATCCGAGATCGGTTTATATGGCAGCTATTGAATTGGTAGAGTTGATAGAAGTCAAAACAAGAACACTTCATACAAAATTTCAGACAAATCAAGAGAGCAAGACCCGAGATCGGTTTATATGGGAGCAATATCAGGTTATGAACCGATTTCGACCATACTTGGCACAGTTGTTAGAAGTTAAAAGAAAACACATCACGAAAAAATTCAGCAGTATCGGATATAGAATTGTGCTCTCTAGAGGCTCAAGAAGTTAAGATCCAAGATCGGTTTATATGGCTGATATAACAAAACATTGACCGATATGACCCACGCATTAACTTTGAAGAAGTACGGTCCAATGATGCCACCAGCCCATAAACCACACTAAACTGTGACTCTTTCTGGATGCATTGGTAGCGCTTGCAATGCTTCTGGCCGATCTTCACTCCAAAATGGACAATTCTGCTTATATACGTACCCCAGGAGCCAAAAATGACCAAACTGAAGACATGTGACAGAGAAACAAAACACGAAACGTGCGTGAGCTGTTTAAACCTGTGTTGCCAAAAAGATCATAGCTAAAAAATCACCCTCTATAAACTTTGTTGGGTTTCTGATCAATATTTCGATATTTTGCATACGGAATAATGAAATTAATATACCCCCTTCCTTTAGTGTAGGGTATAACACAATGACCGCCCCTTCATCTCAATAAAGTGCTAAAATGTTTAAATTAAAATTACGTTGTGCGATTTCAAACAAATTATTAACACCCCAAGGGCGTTTTATTGCGACTGCAAATGAAGCCACAACAACGTAAAAATCGAGCAAACTGATGTTGAAGCGAGTGTATGTGCGTACGTACGGAAAAGGGGCAAAGTATACGCTTGGGGTGATTGGTGGAAGGATTAATGGATTAATCACTGATTTACACATGTGTTCTATGAATAAGAGAGCCAGGAAGCTCATGAGTGAGTGGCTGCCCTGTGTTTGTTTGTATGTGGGAAATATGATGAAAACCCAGCAACAAAGGATTTGTTTCCTTTCGCTTTGATTGCGTTCATTGCTCCCCCTCACAAAGCATTGACAACAATATTAAAGCCTAGTAGAATGGGGAATCAAAGTATTTATCGTTTGATCCCCCACGAATTTGCAATTTCATATGCTCATGGCTCTGAGTGTATGACGATGAAAGGGGTCTTACAACACGTACGTGATTTTCTACAACCACAGATGAGAACACATTTTTTATGGAACCTTGAATGTATTGAAAATAACAAGAAAATAATTGAAAAGCTTGGTTCAAATAAATATATGAAACACTTTCAAAATAATGCGAAAAATAACAGAAAATCAAGCAGAAAAGGCCAAACAGAAGCTAAGAGAAAATAATGTTAGCCGATAGAAATAGTCGGGGAAACCTTGTATCTTCTTCTAGTCAAAAGTCAAAATTTCATTGAAAATCCAATAAAAATCTAATTTTCAGTTAGAATTTTTAAATTAACTGTATCTCCTAAACCAAGCTTTGTAGAGGGAAATGGTGCTTAATTCGTGACTCCATCGAAAATTCAAAATTTCATTGAAATCCAATAAAAATCGTATTTTCAGTTGAAAAATTCAAATTCGCTGTATCTCCTAAATTATGCAACGTAGATGGAAATGGGCCTTAATTCGTAACACCATCGAAAAATTCAAAATTTCCTTGAAAATCCACTATCAGTTGAGTTTTCAGTTGAAATTTTTAAAATGGCTGTATCTCCTACACTATGAGTCCTAGAGGGAAACGGGTCTTAATTCGTGACCCCATCGAAAAATTCAAAAACTCATTGAAAATCCAATAAAAACCGAATTTTCAGTTGTAAATTTTCAACTGGCTGTATCTCCTAAACTATGCGTCGTAGAGGGAAATGGGCCTTAATTCGTGACTCCATCGAAAAATTCAAAATTTCCTTGAAAATTAAATAAAAATCGAATTTTCAGTTGTAAATTTTAAATTAGCTGTATCTCCTAAACTATGCGTCGTAAAGGGAAATGGACCATTATATGTGAACCCATCGAAAAATTCAAAATTTCTTCGAAAATGCAATAAAAATAGAATTTTCAATTGTCAATTTTAAATTGGCTGTATCTCCTAAACTATGCGTCATAGAGGAAAATCGACCTTAATTCGTGACTCCATCGAAAAATTCAAAATTTCATTGAAAATCCAATAAAAATAGAATTTTCAGTTGAAAATTTAAAATTGGCTGTATCTCCTAAACTATGAGTCCGAGAGGGAAACGGGTCTTAATTCGTGACTCCATGGAAAAATTCAATATTTCCTTCTAAAATCAAAAATTTCATTGAAAATCCACTTAAAGTTCAATTTTCAGTTGAAATTTTGAAATTGGTTGTATCTCCTTAACTATGCGTCGTAAAGGGAAATGGGCTTTAATTCGTGACCCCATCGAAAAATTCCAAATTTCCTTGAAAATCCCATAAAAGTCGAATTTTCCGTTGAAAATTATAAATTGGCTGTATCTCCTAAACTATACGTCCTTGAGGGAAAGGGACTTTTATTCGTGACTCGACATCCAAAAATTCAAAAACTGATTGAAAATCCAATAAAAACCGAATTTTCAGTTGTAAATTTTTAACTGGCTGTATCTCCTAAACTATGCGTCGTAGAGGGAAATGGGCCTTAATTCGTGACTCCATCGAAAAATTCAAAATTTTCTTGAAAATCCAATAAAAATCGAATTTTCAGTTGTAAATATTAAATTGGCTGTATTTCCTAAACTATGCGTCGTAGAGGGTAATGGGCCTTAATTCGTGACTCCATCAAAAAATTCAAAATTTCATTGAAAATCCACTAAAAATCAAATTTTCAGTTGAAAATTTGAAGTTGACTGTATCTCCTAAACTATGCTGTATGTCTTAGAGGAAAATGGGCCTTAATTCGTGACTCCATCGAAAAATTCAAAATTTCATTGAAAATCCAATAAAAATCGAATTTTCAGATGAAAATTTTATATTGGCTGTATCTCCTAAACTATGCGTCGTAGAGGGTAATGGGCCTTAATTCGTAACTCCATCGAAAAATTCAAAATTTCCTTGAAAAATCCAAATTAAGTCGAGTTTTCTGTTGAAATTTTCAAATTAGTTATATCTCCTAAACTATGTGTCGTAGGTGGAAATGGGCCTTAATTCGTGACCCTATCGAAAAATTCAAAATTTCATTGAAAATCCAATAAAAATAGAATTTTCAGTTGAAAATTTTAAATTGGCTGTATCTCCTAAACTATGAGTCCGAGAGGGAAACGGGTCTTAATTCGTGACTCCATCGACAAATTAAAAATTTCCTTGAAAATCCAAGTGAAGTCGAATTTTCAGTTGAAATTTTTAAATTGACTGTATCTCCTAAACTATCTCCTACTTCGTATCGTATTTTCAGTTGAAATTTTTAATTTGGCTGTATCTCCTAAACTATGCGTCGTAGAGGTAAATGAGCCTTAATTCGTGACTCCGTCCAAAAAATCAAAATTTCCTTGAAAATCCAATAAAAATCGAATTTTCAGTTGTAAATATTAAATTGGCTGTATCTCTTGAACTATGCGTAGAGGGAAATGGGAAATTCGAAACACCATCGAAAAATTCAAAATTTCCTTGAAGATCCAATAAAAATCGAATTTTTAGTTGTACAATAAATTTAAAATTGGCTATATCTCCTAAACTATGCGTCGTAGAGGGTAATGGGCCTTAATTCGAGACTCCATCGAAAAATTCTACATTTCATTGAAGATCCAATAAAAATTGAATTTTTAGTTCTAAATTTTTAAATTGGCTGTATCTCCTTAACTATGCGTCGTAGAGGGTAATGGGCCTTAGTTTGTGACTCCATCAAAAAATTCAAAATTTCATTGAAAATCCACTAAAAATCTAATTTTCAGTTGAAAATTATAAATTGGCTGTATCTCCTGAACTATGCGTCATAGAGGGTAATGGGCCTTAATTCGTGACTCCATCAAAAAATTCAAAATTTCATTGAAAATCCAATAAAAATCGAATTTTCAGATGAAAATTTTATATTGGCTGTATCTCCTAAACTATGCGTCGTAGAGGGTAATGGGCCTTAATTCGTAACTCCATCGAAAAATTCAAAATTTCCTTGAAAAATCCAAATTAAGTCGAGTTTTCTGTTGAAATTTTCAAATTAGTTATATCTCCTAAACTATGTGTCGTAGGTGGAAATGGGCCTTAATTCGTGACCCTATCGAAAAATTCAAAATTTCATTGAAAATCCAATAAAAATAGAATTTTCAGTTGAAAATTTTAAATTGGCTGTATCTCCTAAACTATGAGTCCGAGAGGGAAACGGGTCTTAATTCGTGACTCCATCGACAAATTAAAAATTTCCTTGAAAATCCAAGTGAAGTCGAATTTTCAGTTGAAATTTTTAAATTGACTGTATCTCCTAAACTATCTCCTACTTCGTATCGTATTTTCAGTTGAAATTTTTAATTTGGCTGTATCTCCTAAACTATGCGTCGTAGAGGTAAATGAGCCTTAATTCGTGACTCCGTCCAAAAAATCAAAATTTCCTTGAAAATCCAATAAAAATCGAATTTTCAGTTGTAAATATTAAATTGGCTGTATCTCTTGAACTATGCGTAGAGGGAAATGGGAAATTCGAAACACCATCGAAAAATTCAAAATTTCCTTGAAGATCCAATAAAAATCGAATTTTTAGTTGTACAATAAATTTAAAATTGGCTATATCTCCTAAACTATGCGTCGTAGAGTGTAATGGGCCTTAATTCGTGACTCCATCGAAAAATTCTACATTTCATTGAAGATCCAATAAAAATTGAATTTTTAGTTCTAAATTTTTAAATTGGCTGTATCTCCTTAACTATGCGTCGTAGAGGGTAATGGGCCTTAATTCGTGACTCCATCGAAAAATTCTACATTTCATTGGAGATCCAATAAAAATTGAATTTTTAGTTCTAAATTTTTAAATTGGCTGTATCTCCTTAACTATGCGTCGTAGAGGGTAATGGGCCTTAGTTTGTGACTCCATCAAAAAATTCAAAATTTCATTGAAAATCCTAAAAACCGAATTTTCAGTTGTAAATTTTAAACTGCCTGTATCTCCTAAACTATGCGTTGTAGAGGGAATGATCCTTAATTCGTGAACCCATCGAAAAATTCAAAATTTCATTGAAAATCCCATAAAAAATCGAATTTTCAGTAGAAAATTTTAAATTACCTGTATCTCCTAAACTATGCGTTGTAAAGGAAAATGGGCCTTAAATCGTGACTATGTTACCCAGAGAATTAATGGCGCCTGGCTGCCACTCAGTCCGAGAACATATTTATGCCGACCGTCGTTAAGAAATTATATCTTAGCACAGTGCCCGTTGCCGCCACATGACCAGAGGGAAAGTTCCCTTAGCCTCACAGAAGTGATCGCAACACTTTTCTAGCCATAATGTCCAGTGGCATTAAGTGTTACATTAAATTTAGTGTATAAGATGGTGTCGTCCTTGTGCGGTTGTGATGCACAAATAAGCCGTTCTTTGAATCTAGCTGAGTGGTTCAATCTGGAGAACACTAGGTGGACTTTTGAAGCTTCGTCCACCAGACCACACCACCATATAGCATTTTAAGTGGGACAACTGCAGTATACACCCAGTGCATGATATGTGGTTTAAAACCCCAACTTTTGCCAATGGCTCTCTTGCAATTTAACTTGGAGGCGTATAGGGCAATAGTTGTCCTTCTTGCAAACACTTAAGGGTATAGCGAAGCACACCGGGCCAGTTATATATACATTTCACTTAATAAATTTTTGTCACTTACCTGAAGTTGAAGTTAAGCTGTAATAAAATAGAAAAAAAAATGCATTACAATTTTAATATCATTATTATTAGCAGTCAAATGAAAAGTTAAATTTAAGGATATAGATGAAAAAAAAAAAAATAAAAACTATAACTATGAAAAAGGGTATTCTTTGACATGTGCTTTATAAAATCTTCCACTGTGTGTAAAGTAAAAAAAGTAATCGAAGCAGAAGTTGAATTATATGGGAACCTGTCTCAAACCCAAACCACCAATCTTGTTTTGCTTTTATTTCTTAATTTTTAAATTTTTTTTTTTCAGAAATAACTTTGACTTGTTATAGGAGTACACACTGTACGAAAGCCAAATATCAAATTTGCCCCTGAACTTTCAATAAGGAATAGGGCCAAACGTCTCATATATCAATAAGTGCTGTCTGATTAAAGTATAAGCTCAGTGATCGCGAACTTCTTTTTTATTGCCGAGTCCGAATGGCGTGCCGTAGAGCGACACCTTTTGGGGGAGAAATTTTGACCTGTTATAGTACCTCACAAAGTTTGCTCCTGCCACTTAATGGAATGATTAAGGGCAAATTTTGCAGTACCTCACAAATGGCGCCAGCATTAGGAGGGAATAACCACCGCCATCGAAACGCGGAATTTAGCATGTCCGCCTATGACGCTGAAGAACTGGATTCGAATCATGTAAGATCATCGGAAAAAAAATTACAGCTGTGGTTTTCCCTCTTAAAGCTGGCAACATTTGTGAGGCACAATGCCATGTAAAAACCTCTCTCTAAAGAGGTGTCGCACTGCGGCACGCCCTTCGGACTTGGCTATAAAAATGAGGCTGCTTATCATTGAGCTTAAAACTTCAATCGGACTGCACTCATTGATATATGAGAAGTTTGCCCCTGTTCCTTAGAAGAATGATCATGGGCAAAATTAGTATTTGTTGTATAACACCCTGTATCACCGGTAGTGTAGGACAATTATTTAATTCAATGATTTGGTCTTGATTTCATCTTTCCCATCAGTCCTTTAAATTAAGGACGGCTGTTAAATTTCTTTATACTGCTGACATATTTTCAAACAAGTTAATCCACAAAACTTTAACTTGCACTTTACTCCCCTTAAACTCAAACTCTTATTCAAAGTAGCAAACTCGAGAAACGACAAAACGGCTATGGGAAAGTTTGCACTAAAACGGAAATGCAGCGCAACACAAGAAATACACATAGATTTTGACAAGCTCCGATGAAAGCAAATATGACCAAAAAATAAGAATGGTAACTTGTTTTATTTTTTTTTTTTTCTAAATTTTCTTTAATTTTTTTTTGTTTCTGAAAATGAGTTTTGTAACAGAGTGCGCTTAAGAAAAGTTGACTGAATCTCAAGTAAAAAAAAAATCATAAGAACAACAAAAGGAGAAAAACGAAATGAAATGGAAACCGCATAAAATGCAACAACGCAGTAATAGCAACACAAACAAACGGACATTGTCCCCGGCTGAAAACGTAAAAAAAGGAAAGGAAAAATAAACAAAATACTTAACAAATGTAACGGAAGGAAAACAAAAATGGTCGCACAAAACGAGGTCCACAACAACGGCTAGCAGAAAATATGTAAAAAATATAAATTTTCTTGAAAAAAAATTGCTGTTTAAAGAAAATTTCTTGGAAATTTTTTTAGTTTCAAGAAAATTTCATTAAAATTTTATTTTTAAAGAAATTTTCTTTGAAATCTTGTCTTTTAAAGAAAATTTCTAAAGATGGCATGGAGTTTAGGGTCATTTAACTTTGAATGTTAGTGGGACCCCCGCATACATTTTACCTCAAGCGTTCATCTATTCCCAAATGCGTTTCATTTGAGTCCCCTAAATTGACAAAATATTAGCTAGTTTTCCCAGAACATTAAATTAAGGAACAGGGGCTAACTTCTCAAACATCAATGAGTGCTGTCCGACTCAATTTTAAGCTTAATGATAAGGGACCTCCCTTTTATAGCCGAGTCCAAACGGCGTGCCGCAGAGAGACAACTTTTTGGAGAGAATTTTTTACTTAGCATAGAATATCACAAATGTGGCAGAATGTGCAAGGAGGGGAGGAGCTGAAAATGTTTCTGATGTTCTCTCCAGGTCTCTCTCTCCAGTCGTTCAGCGCCATAGGCAGACATGCTAACCTCTGCGCTTCGGTGGCCTCCTCTCATTCTTACTACCTTTCATTAAAAGCCTTGTCTTCTCATGGCCCGGATCACCCCATAGGATTTTTGTCGTCCTACCGACCGTTTCGCTGTTCCAAAGTGTTTTATAAGCTTTCATTTCCCACGCCCTTAACTCGGACTGCGTCAACCCAAAAGCCTAACCCGAAGCCTTTATTGAAGGCAGATGTCTGGCCTTCGCTGCCAAATCATCTGCCCTTTGTTGTTGTTATTGTAGCCACATTTTCATGTGGAGGTGGCGATCCTCGTCAAGTTTCTATAGGTGAGCCAAGTCGCTCCGGTTCGAAGGACCTTTCGTCGCGGGAACAAGGTGACCATTGGTTATTTGAAGGGGCCAATAACCCGCCTTGTCATGTCGAGCATCATAGGGACTTAGTATTTGTAAAAGACCCGGTGTCGCCGGGCCTCTCACTGAGACTCTCCGCTCTATAGCGCTGATTGTCCGCGACTGCCGTTGCAGCTACTCCGTATGGAGCATTCCACTACCAGCAACCTGTGGACTCGTCCGGCAGCTAGCAGCTAAGCTTCTCATGACAGCAATGAAAACCACACATATCGGACCTCAAAGTTCCAGTCTGTGTGGAGCTCACAGTTATCCGGTGCCGGGTCTGCTCTTTCATTTCCCCTTACTCCACTTTGGCCCGACACCCAAAAGATTCTGATCGTGCCATCCGCAGAGACGGCGTTGATATCCTTCTTACACTCCAAAACTGCTGATGCCCTCTACGTTTTGGTTGTTATTGCCCTGATGGGCGGTTTACTGTCCTTAAAAATGCTTTCACTGGACGTGCTCGGGTTAACACCACACGACCTCACGCATTCCCTAAACGCTTGGATATCCTATAGTCACTTCGATTATACCGCGATGGTATGGCATGTCCTATCTATTCTCCTGGCCGCAATGGATGCCTTACACTTAATCTGCATGTCTGTATGACTGAGCGTAGTATTGGGTTGCCCAAAAAGTAATTGCGGATTTTTCATATAGTCGGAGTTGACAAATTTTTTCACAGCTTGTGACTCTGTAATTGCATTCTTTCTTCTGTCAGTTATCAGCTGTTACTTTTAGCTTGCTTTAGAAAAAAAGTGTAAAAATAGAATATCTGATTAAAGTTCATTCTAAGTTTTATTAAAAATACTTTCCTTTAAAAAATCCGCAATTACTTTTTGGGCAACCAATAGAATAGTTTCCAGTGCCCTAAAGGGCTTGGTCCCCATCGCCCCACCTATTCCAAGACAACATGTTTTCTCAACCGGTTGTATTTTCCTTTCGTAGCACTTTTCCCCCATCGCAGTATACCAAACTACAGAGGCATAAGTAAGCATTGATCCAGTCCTATCCTCTATTTATTCTCTTAGCCGCAATGTCTGACTCAAAATTAATCTGTATGTCTGTATGGCAGTGTGTCGGATATCTAGAATAGTGCCCTAAAGGGCTTGGTCCTCATCGCCCCGCCTATGCCAAGACAACTTGTTCTCTAAACCTGTTTCCTTTATCCTTTTATCCTTTCGAAGCACTTTTTCCCATCGCAGTACACCAGAATACTGAGACACAAGTGAATATTGGTCCAATCACGCTACTGTAGAGTCAGTGGACTATGCTCGGATTCACGCCCAATATCTGTGATCATTCTCGGTACGCTCCGAATGTAAAACTTTCCGCTAGTTTCCCGTCAAAGATTAATCATAGGTATTTGACCTTGTCAAATGTCGAATTCGTTCTGTTGAGGAAACGTGGTGGGTCAACTTGGCCCACCTTTAACTTCCTTACGAACAGACAGATTTTCGTATCCTCTGGGTAAACATAAAGAACCTTAGGTCTAGCCAAGATCATTTCGGCCTTGAAAATTGGTCAACTCGAGTATGTCAACCGATTGGGTTGTTTTTCATAAACTCTCCCATAGGATGGGGATATCATAATTTCGTCAGTCCGAAATATTGATCTGAGACCCAACAATGTGTATAAATTCTTGATCGCATTGACATTCTTAGCCGATTTAGCCATGTCCGTCCGTCTCTCTATGTCGAACTTTCACGCTAACTTTCGCAGAGTAAAGCTAGATGCTTGAAATTTTGAGTAAATACTTTTTATTAGCGCAGTTTGGTTGGGGTTGTAAATAGGCCAAATCGGTTAATGTTTTGGTATAGCCGCCATATAAACCAATATTGGATTTTGACTTCTTGAGCCGCTAGAGGGCGCAATTCTTATGCGATTTGGCCGAACCTTTGCACCAAGTGGTTTATTTTGACTATCAACAAATCTGCCACGTTTGATCCAAATGGGTTCATAACCTGATATAGCTTCCATATAAACCGATCTCGGATCTTGTCTTCTTGAGCCGGCAGAGGGCGCAATTAGTATCCGATGAAAATTTGCGTAAAGTGTTTTGGTTTGACCATCAACAACTGCACCAAGTATGGTCAAAATTGTTTTACAATCTGATATAGACTCCAATATAAACCGATCTTGGGAATATTATTTTGAGCGTCTAGAGAAAGCAATTCTTATCCGATTTTGCTGAAATTACGACGAAAAAACGATTTCTTGTATGACCTTTACTATACGTATATTTTTCCTAGTTGTACCATCATGCCAAATTGCAGACCTTCAGCTTTATCTGTAAAAAAAAGTACCAATTTTGGTACCAAAATGTATAAATTTTTAATAGATCATTTAGTTACCAATCATACATTTCTTAGTTGTAACTAAATGCCAAATTGCAGAACTTAAGCTCCATCTGAACAGAAAGTACAAAATGGTACCAATTTTGGTACCAAAATGTACGACATTTGATTAGATCATATCGTCATTCATCATTTATTTCTTAGTTCTACATCTACATGACAAATTTCGGATCTCTAGCTCCAACTATAAAGAAAGTACCAAATAGTACCAATTGTGGGACCAACATGTTCGAATTATGAAATAGTCATTTCGTCGCCCCTCCATTTATTTCTAATTTTTATCTGCATGCCAAATTTTAGACTTCTAGCTCCTTCTAAACAGAAAGTACCAAAATGGTACCAATATTGGTACAAAAATGTGATAATTATAAACAAAATAATTGTAACCCATCTTTTTTTTCCTAGTTGTACCTACATGCCAAATTTCAGATCTGTAGCTTCATCTATAAAGAAAGTACCAAATGGAACCAATTTTGGTACCAAAATGTGGAAGTTTTGAATAGTCACCCATTGTATTTTACCCAGTTGTACCTGCTTGCCAAATTTCAGACCTCTAGCTCCATCTGTAAAGAAAGTACCAAATGGTTCCAATTTTGGTACCAAAATGTGGAAGTTTTTAATAGTCACGTATTTTTAGTCACGCATTGTATTTTTCCTAGTTGTACCTAGTTGTTTCAGACCTCTAGCTCCATCTGTAAAGAAAGTACCACATGGTACCAATCGCGGTACTAAACGTAGGTTTTCTCCCGTTATTAGCACCAGTTTTCTTTTTTTCCTCTCACCCTCATTCTTTTACATTAGAAAATTCTACAAAATTCAAAATTACAAAATTCTATTCATCCGCCCTGTATCAAGTTCACCCATTCCGTACCTTCTTGGTACTTTTTTTTAGTACCTAAATGAACAAATTTCCGAAAACTCTTACATTCACTCAATTATGGTTGCCATAGTTTTCCCAAGTTCCAAAATTCAGAGCTCTAGTTCAATTAACAAAAAAAGTACCAAATAGTACCAATTGCGATATTAATCGTACTATTTCTCCCACTTCCGGTACGATTTTCGAAAAATTTTCAACATACCTTATTTTTTTGAGACGCCCCACAGTGGGCCAAATGGCAAAAAAATTGGAAATAAGTCTACAACTTTTTATCTGTTGATTTTAGACATACAAAATGTTCTAGACATTTGTAGAGGAGGACATAGGCTTTCAGAAAAGTGCTGTTGTTGGTCCATATCTTTAATACAGGGTGAGCTACAGGGTGTCAAAGTTGACCACTTTTGACTTCTCCAAGCTTCTGGGGGCCATAACTTTTGATCTACTCAACCGATTTACATGATTTAGGACTCTAGAGAAAGAGCTTGACAAGATCTAAAAAACTTATGCATAAAGTACCATGCCATCGTGTACTGTTAAGGAGTTATGAATTGTTTAATTTTAAAATATGAAAATTTGGCCTTGGTTTTTTTCAGTGTTTTTTAAATAACTCCGTCAATTTTAAAGCTATAAACTTCATACTTCACACAAATTATGCCAGCATATGTGTGCATAAAATACAAAAGGAATCACGTGAATATCTTTGGCGGTTTAAAAATGGCATCGTTTTCAATATGAAAAAAATTTTTTTTGTCAAAAAATTGCAAAATTTTTCAAAAAAGATACTCCCATTTCCTTTAAGTTTTCGCAAACTTTGGCCGTCAAAGCATTATCATTTCTTTCCATTTTCACAAAGTCGAGGTATTAAGAAAAGTTTTAAGTGCTAATTTGGCTAATTTCGATATCAAACAACACCGTTATCTTAAGACCAAAATGGCCAATTTTTTTACTAAACTTCAAAAGTTTCTCACTGGAAAAAAAGTTCCACGGGGATTTTTTCGCTTTTTTTGAACTTAAATGAAAGCTTAAAATGTTCCCAACATTTTAAGGTATGTCTCGCCATATCCTAGCCATAAATGAGATCGTAGCGATCAAAATACTGAAAAAAGTCAATTTTCAAGTAGTGCTATATTCATTGCTAAAAAACAAGTATTACGTCACATTTTATTGCAAAGATGTTAAATAAACTTTTATTTGGTAACACTTCTTCTACAAAACACAAAAAGAATCATGGAAATATCTCTATTCTATTCCATTTTATGGAACCGGCAATAAAAAAGTCAATTTTTCAAAAAAGTCGAATTTCCCAAATTTTGTTTTTGTTGTCCTAATTGCACATGACACACTATAGCCATATTTACGCAACATACCTTATCGTAAAGGAAATTTTCATACCTTTCCAACAATGTATAAAACATTTCTCAACTCGGATTCTATCTACTCTAAAATTCATTTACACTTCATTAAACTCTATATAAAAATGTCTATTTGTGAAATGGAACCTTATATGGGGCCTACACTAAAACATTGATAGATTTGCCCAGGGTTTACAATACAAATGTGTTAGAATAAAAAAAGGTCTCCTGCCAAAGTTTAAAAAAATTGGAATAAAAATATGTGTTTTAGAGCGAAAACACTTCGCATCGGCGTGCGTTTGTATAGTACCTACATCTATTTTTAATGTAAGCTGATGATTTTTGAATAAAAAGTAACCTAGAAATATACCTGCATATATATATATATTTGTGTTAAGATTTGATGCAGACAAATGTTACCTGTTTCGCTATGTCGAATTCCCAGGAAATCCACCGTATCAATGAATGTGAAAAAACCTACCCATAAAAAATTCATTGTCATTTTTTTTAACCAAATTCGAGTCCAGGTAAATAATTATAGAAGAGTAAGTAAAAAGAGGCACTTTGGACCCCTTTTTACGATTGCGTCTGATACCTGAAATGGGTCATTAATTGTGAATATATTGCATAAATATTTGAACAAAATCCAAATTTTCTTCATTATATTTTGTAGAGGCGTAAAGGACATTTATAAGTTATGGAAGTCATACTGAAGTATTCCACTCTTTCGAAAATTGTATGGGACATCAAAAATGATTCCAAATCATACACGGAGTCATTTAAGGAACTTGTTTACACTTTGGACCACATATATGGAATAAGGCTAAATAAAGACGCTTTAGACAAACTTGAAAAATTCTACAAATCATTTGAGAGAAGGTTGCCAGAATGTTCATTCGCAAAAATCAAGTTTTTCAAAATGTATGAGAAGTGGCTGAAATCGGATCTACTTATTGAAATTAAACCGCTGATTCCCGGCCGGCCTAGCAAAGCATACGACGAAGTTACGGAGAAAACCAAAAAGAAAAAACAAGAGGAACTATTGGCGGCACATCCGCCAAATTTAATAAAAGATACGTTCAAAACAGCATTGTTAAAAACACAACCAAAAAATGTTGGACGAATTGTCGATGTTTTACCATTAGCATCTCCACTTTCTACCATTCTCTTTACCCTTTTCGGAGATGCTAATGGTAAAACATCGACAATTCGTCCAACATTTTTTGGTTGTGTTTTTAACAATGCTGTTTTGAACGTATCTTTTATTAAATTTGGCGGATGTGCCGCCAATAGTTCCTCTTGTTTTTTCTTTTTGGTTTTCTCCGTAACTTCGTCGTATGCTTTGCTAGGCCGGCCGGGAATCAGCGGTTTAATTTCAATAAGTAGATCCGATTTCAGCCACTTCTCATACATTTTGAAAAACTTGATTTTTGCGAATGAACATTCTGGCAACCTTCTCTCAAATGATTTGTAGAATTTTTCAAGTTTGTCTAAAGCGTCTTTATTTAGCCTTATTCCATATATGTGGTCCAAAGTGTAAACAAGTTCCTTAAATGACTCCGTGTATGATTTGGAATCATTTTTGATGTCCCATACAATTTTCGAAAGAGTGGAATACTTCAGTATGACTTCCATAACTTATAAATGTCCTTTACGCCTCTACAAAATATAATGAAGAAAATTTGGATTTTGTTCAAATATTTATGCAATATATTCACAATTAATGACCCATTTCAGGTATCAGACGCAATCGTAAAAAGGGGTCCAAAGTGCCTCTTTTTACTTACTCTTCTATAATTATTTACCTGGACTCGAATTTGGTTAAAAAAAATGACAATGAATTTTTTATGGGTAGGTTTTTTCACATTCATTGATACGGTGGATTTCCTGGGAATTCGACATAGCGAAACAGGTAACATTTGTCTGCATCAAATCTTAACACAAATATATATATATATGCAGGTATATTTCTAGGTTACTTTTTATTCAAAAATCATCAGCTTACATTAAAAATAGATGTAGGTACTATACAAACGCACGCCGATGCGAAGTGTTTTCGCTCTAAAACACATATTTTTATTCCAATTTTTTTAAACTTTGGCAGGAGACCTTTTTTTATTCTAACACATTTGTATTGTAAACCCTGGGCAAATCTATCAATGTTTTAGTGTAGGCCCCATATAAGGTTCCATTTCACAAATAGACATTTTTATATAGAGTTTAATGAAGTGTAAATGAATTTTAGAGTAGATAGAATCCGAGTTGAGAAATGTTTTATACATTGTTGGAAAGGTATGAAAATTTCCTTTACGATAAGGTATGTTGCGTAAATATGGCTATAGTGTGTCATGTGCAATTAGGACAACAAAAACAAAATTTGGGAAATTCGACTTTTTTGAAAAATTGACTTTTTTATTGCCGGTTCCATAAAATGGAATAGAATAGAGATATTTCCATGATTCTTTTTGTGTTTTGTAGAAGAAGTGTTACCAAATAAAAGTTTATTTAACATCTTTGCAATAAAATGTGACGTAATACTTGTTTTTTAGCAATGAATATAGCACTACTTGAAAATTGACTTTTTTCAGTATTTTGATCGCTACGATCTCATTTATGGCTAGGATATGGCGAGACATACCTTAAAATGTTGGGAACATTTTAAGCTTTCATTTAAGTTCAAAAAAAGCGAAAAAATCCCCGTGGAACTTTTTTTCCAGTGAGAAACTTTTGAAGTTTAGTAAAAAAATTGGCCATTTTGGTCTTAAGATAACGGTGTTGTTTGATATCGAAATTAGCCAAATTAGCACTTAAAACTTTTCTTAATACCTCGACTTTGTGAAAATGGAAAGAAATGATAATGCTTTGACGGCCAAAGTTTGCGAAAACTTAAAGGAAATGGGAGTATCTTTTTTGAAAAATTTTGCAATTTTTTGACAAAAAAAATTTTTTTCATATTGAAAACGATGCCATTTTTAAACCGCCAAAGATATTCACGTGATTCCTTTTGTATTTTATGCACACATATGCTGGCATAATTTGTGTGAAGTATGAAGTTTATAGCTTTAAAATTGACGGAGTTATTTAAAAAACACTGAAAAAAACCAAGGCCAAATTTTCATATTTTAAAATTAAACAATTCATAACTCCTTAACAGTACACGATGGCATGGTACTTTATGCATAAGTTTTTTAGATCTTGTCAAGCTCTTTCTCTAGAGTCCTAAATCATGTAAATCGGTTGAGTAGATCAAAAGTTATGGCCCCCAGAAGCTTGGAGAAGTCAAAAGTGGTCAACTTTGACACCCTGTAGCTCACCCTGTATTAAAGATATGGACCAACAACAGCACTTTTCTGAAAGCCTATGTCCTCCTCTACAAATGTCTAGAACATTTTGTATGTCTAAAATCAACAGATAAAAAGTTGTAGACTTATTTCCAATTTTTTTGCCATTTGGCCCACTGTGCGCCCTTTAATTTGAGCAAAATAACATAATTCTAGCGCTTTCCGTTCGCGCTGGGCAAATATGTACCATTTCGTACTTTTTGGTATTTGTAGGTACTTTTTGGTACTTTTTAGTACCTAAACGTAAGAAAATCACCAAATCCAGCCTTAACCCGTGCCTATGACCCAAGAACAACATCCGTGCCAAATTTCATGATTCTAGCTTTAGCCGTTTGGGCTGAGCGATGATAAGTCAGTCAGTCACTCTTTTAAATAAAGGGTGATTTTTTTGAGGTTAGGATTTTCATGCATTAGTATTTGACAGATCACGTGGGATTTCAGACATGGTGTCAAAGAGAAAGATGCTCAGTATGCTTTGACATTTCATCATGAATAGACTTACTAACGAGCAACGCTTGCAAATCATTGAATTTTATTACCAAAATCAGTGTTCGGTTCGAAATGTGTTCAAATTTTGACAAATTTTGTTCAGCGATGAGGCTCATTTCTGGTTGAATGGCTACGTAAATAAGCAAAATTGCCGCATTTGGAGTGAAGAGCAACCAGAAGCCGTTCAAGAACTGCCCATGCATCCCGAAAAATGCACGGTTTGGTGTGGTTTGTACGCTGGTGGAATCATTGGACCGTATTTTTTCAAAGATGCTGTTGGACGCAACGTTACGGTGAATGAACACATTTCGAACCGAACACTGATTTTGGTAATAAAATTCAATGATTTGCAAGCGTTGCTCGTTAGTAAGTCTATTCATGATGAAATGTCAAAGCATACTGAGCATCTTTCTCTTTGACACCATGTCTGAAATCCCACGTGATCTGTCAAATACTAATGCATGAAAATCCTAACCTCAAAAAAATCACCCTTTAGAAGGATAATTACCAGGGATTTCTTTCCGGATGATTCCGTTCGGTCTGACCAACTAATATGGCTGGGAGCAGTAGCCCATTCGGATCTGCTAATATTTTGATTGCTTTGGGGAATTTTTCTAAAGCTATTCGTTACAATTTCGACTTTAAGGACAAAATTATTGAAATTTTAATTTAATAAAATAATTGCTTGTAATTCTAAAAATTTAGTCCAACCCCATTTCACTAGTCTTTCAATATTTCTCGCACCTCGTATATTTTTGTTTTTGTTTTTATTTTGCTTTGCTGTTTTTCATTTTCTTTCAGAATTAGGTCAGAATAGCAAAGGAGAAATGAAAACGGTACCAAATAAAACACAGCGCATTCAACAAACAAAGAACAGCAGCAGCAGCAGCAGCAGCACCAACAACAACAACAAACAACATCAAAAATAACAATAGATAACAACAACAAAACTAATTTCGTCAGTGCCAACAAAGAAAAAAACGACACGACAACGACTAGAAGGAAAGGAAAAACTTGGCTCAAATGACATGGACATGGACAATGGTAAAAGTTCAACGGGGAATATCAGCATGAACTGAAACGGCAAATTATGAAAAATGATGACAAATAAATTGAATTTCAAGTTTTTCTATTCTATGTCGTGTAGCGTGAGGACATAGTCGTAGTAAAACAAGAAGGAGTGCTCTGCTGGGCCGCACTTTTTCCGCGACACTTACAATGGCACAACATTTTTCGATTATCATAAAGGTGTCAATGGGTCGGAAAAATACAAACAAATTAAAAACGTCTATGTTTGAAAAAAAAACAGACTACTTGAGTTGCCAGACATTTTTGTTGGGATTAACAAACAGAGGGAGAGGTTTGTTTTGCATATTCATTAAATTTCAAAAAGAAGGAACTTACTTTGTAAGTTGGCTGTCACAGTAGAGCTGGAAAATTATCGATAATAGCAACATTCGATATTTTTAATAATAAATATCGATAGTATTGTAACTATCGTTAATTTCCCATTACCTATATTTCTAAGTGAAAATGAGAAGTAAAAATCAGGAGATCGATTTATATAGAAGCTATATCAACGACAGACCAAATAAAACCAAATTTTAGGAACTTACCAAAGAAGGAACTTACTTTCCAAGTTGGCTGTCACAGTAGAGCTGGAAAACTATCGATAATAGCAACATTCGATATTTTCGATATTTCTAATAATAAAAATCGATAGTATCGTTACTATCGTTAATTTCCCATCACCTATATTTCAAGTGAAAATGAGAAGTAAAAATCAGGAGATCGATTTATACAGCAATTGGGCGATTTATACAAGCAATATCAACGACAGACCAAATAAAACCACATTTTATAAAGTCAGTTCGAAGTCGTGAGAAAAATCATTGTACCGATCGGATGAAAAATGGGCCCTCTATAGGCGCAATGTATCTTATAGGATTTTAGGAACTTACCAAAGAAGGAACTTACTTTCCAAGTTGGCTGTCACAGTAGAGCTGGAAAACTATCGATAATAGCAACATTCGATATTTTCGATATTTCTAATAATAAATATCGATAGTATCGTTACTATCGTTAATTTCCCATCACCTATAATTCAAACGAAAATGAGAAGTAAAAATCAGGAGATCGATTTATACAGAAGCAATATCAACGACAGACCAAATAAAACCAAATTTTATAAAGTCAGTTCGAAGTCGTGAGAGAAATCATTGTACCGATCGGATGAAAAATGGGCCCTCTATAGGCGCAATGTATCTTATAGGATACATTCAGTGTCGGATCGCCTATTTTTGTTCAATATTGTAAAAAACTTTAACTTTGCCGATAGTATTGATAGGAAAATTATCGATATCGATATTCAGAAAAAAATAAAATATCGATACTGCCATCAGTATTTTGCCAACTCTATGTCACAGACCGTTTGATCTATTAGTCGACCTCAGAAAAGGTTTTCAAGTGCTTGGAACAATGACACTCCTCCTCCCTATTCTTGATCTCAAAGTTAAGTTCTTTTCCATCTGTATTAACCATCAGGTTCATCATCACTAATACCAACGCAAATAGGCTAATTGACCGATCACAACAGTGTGGGAATCAAGCGAGATGTATTTGATTAGAAGAATACGAACATCCAAGTTTGTGTTTAACGGTTTTAAGCCCCAAAAAGGACCACAGAATCAAAGCTATTGGAGAGTAGGTTACAAAATATAAAAGTGAAATTTTTTAGATGCCACAAGATTGACCGACAAAATGGAAATTCGATTGAATTCAAAAATAGGCTATGTGATGACAATGTGAAGGGAAACAACATCGAAAATCACTAACAACAAATTCAGCAACATCCCTTGGGGGATACAAGGGTTGCCTTTTATATTTCGGGATTGGACAATACTGGTGTTGCAATCTGCCAACTGTAAATCTTGTCATTTTTGAGGTTATACGTACTCAGAACCTTTTGACACACGAGCGCTTTTTGTGTTGTTTACAGTAACTTAAACTCGCCCAAAAGATGGAATTAAATCGTGAACATTTTCGTACGATTTTTACAACTTTCGATGTAGATTAACTTAACAAACGGTGCATCGGTGAACTAAATTCAGTTTTTGGCGATGAAGCTCCATCCAGGATCAGTGTTTATCGTCATAGTTTACTCCAAGGCGAATTTCGAGAAGGTCGTTTAAAATCAGTTGTTGTTCCAAAAAACAATGATGATGTGCGCCAACTGATATTGCAAGATCGTCAAGTGACCTATCGTGAATTTGAGACAACCTTAGGCATTAGTGGGACCAGCATACATTCAATATTGCATGAACATATGTTCGCGATGAATCCCACACAAATTGTCAATCGCTTAAAAAAAAGGCTCGTTTCGATTGGTCGAAAGAAATGCTCCAAAAATTTTTGAGCGCTCAAAACATCGATTTTTATTTCCGTACGTAAAAAATAAAATGAGAGGTCAGCGTTTTTCGACATCTGAAGAAGCGGCAGATGCGTTCAGAATGCGTGTTTTGGAGATACTTCCATCAGAGTGGCAAAAGTGCTTCGACAATAGGTTCAAACGCATGCAAAAGTATGCAGATCTTAAAGGGGAATATTTTGATAAACAATTAAGCGATTTTCGATGGTTAATATTGGTTTATGTGTTCTCTTATCCCGAAATATAAAAGGCAACCCTCGTATTCGTTTTGCCATTCTAAGCCGATTTAGCGCTGTACGTCCGACTGTCGAAAAACGCTAACTTTCGAAGAAATGAAGCTAGGTGCTTGAAATTTTGCACGAATACTTCCTATGATATTAGTGTAGATCTGTTGGGATTGCAAATGGATTATATCGGTCTATTTTTTAATACAGCTGCCATATAAACCGATCCAGGATCATGACTTCTTTAGATTCTAGAGGGCGCAATTCTTATCCAATATGGCTGAAATGTTGTATGAGGTGAAAATTTGGTATGAAGTGTTTTATTATAACTTCCAACAAATGTTCCAAGTATGGTCTAAATCGGTTCATAACCTGATATATTGGATTGCCCAAAAAGTAATTGCGGATTTTTTAAAAGAAAGTAAATGCTTTTTTAATAAAACTTAGAATGAACTTTAATCAAATATACTTTTTTAACACTTTTTTTCTAAAGCAAGCTAAAAGTAACAGCTGATAACTGACAGAAGAAAAAATGCAATTACAGAGTCACAAGCGGTGAAACAATTTGTCAACGCCGACTATATGAAAAATCCGCAATTACTTTTTGGGCAACCCAATAGTTTATCCTCAAGAGACTCGTTTGATTTTGGCAAAATAATTTCTCTTACACATCCAGATTAAATTGAGAAATCTTGCGATGTACTAAGTTGGATTATTATTATCAAGCGGCATATCAAGCAGGTCTAAACAACATTCATGCAAACATAGTAGTAGATGCGGTGAATAGCTACCGGGTGAATGTAGTCCTTGGAGAACGGCCGCCTCTCATTGCACCTGAAGAAATCGACCTTGCCCCTGCAAACCAGAGTAGTTCTGGCTCAATTACGTTCCGGCAGATGTAGCCGCCTCAATTCCCACAGAGCTAGGATTGATGCCGATGTGCAAGGTGTATTTCCCGATTGTAACCAGCGACCGCACGATGCACTTCACCTGTTTAACTGCCCGGCCAGAACCACTCAACTCAGACCCAGATCCCTGTGGACGCACCCCATCTTAGTCACAGAGTTGCTGGGTCTTGACACTCAACAGAATCAAGCAGACGATAGACAGAACACAATAAACTGTTACAACAACAACGGATTATTTTGGTGGGCTTTTACTCTTTCTGTGTTAAGAGTCATAAAGTTTACAATCTCTCTAAACTTCTGTTTAAAATCCCATTTCCTGGTCCCACTTAGAAAAAACCATGCTATTGTACAAAAATTACATATCTAACAAAACCAACATTGAATCTCTTAAAAAAAAGGCATTTGCCAAAAAAAACTTAACCTTATGATGTAATCCCCCCTACAACTAAAAACCAAATCTTACAAAAATTCATTAAAATTTTTGTGTTTTTACTAAATTTTATTGCCTTTTACAAACTTGAAATTTACATATAAACAAAACGCGAAACATATCCATGGCGTCAAAGGCAAGTCATTTATTTTAATCTCTCAATTATTAATGGAAGCGGGCAACGAGAAGCAGCCAACGTTTAAGGTGTTCCCCCTTCTACTAAATTCGCATGTCAGTCAAGAAAACCGAAAAAAAAAAAAACGTAAACGAAAACATCAAAACAAAAAATGATTAGCCATATAACATTTGAAAAGATTTTGTTGCTATTTTTCATTTTTGAAATCATGCCTGCCTAACTGGTCTCTTCTCTTGACTCGTACTACGTAGGTAGCACGCAAGCAATGCATGCTACACCGCTACGAATTAATCTAAAATACGGAAGCAATTAAGAGCTCATACATACTATGAACAAAAAAAAAAACAAGTAAGAAAGTCCAAGTCTGGAGTCCATACACCTTTGCCCCTATAGAACAACTTTGACAAGTAGATAAACACAAAATCTTTGAAAGAAATCATGTTTGAGAGTGGACAAAATTCTTCACTAATACTATGGTACAGGGTTTTATAACTTGGTGGACATGTTTGCAACACCAGCCAAATCGGATAAGAATTGCGCCTTATAGTGGCTCAAGAAATAAAATCGGCTGATCTGTTTATATGGGAGCTATATCACGTTATGGACCGATTCGATTCGCTAAAGGTCGTGGAAGAAGTGCTTGTGCAAAATTTCAGCCAAATCGGATAAGAATTGCTAGTGAACCGATTTAGACCATACTTGGCACAGTTGTTGAAAGCCAAAACAAACCACTTTGTGCTAAATTTCAGCTAAATCGGTTAATAGTTGCGCCCTCTAGCGGCTCAATTGTAAAGAGAAGATCGGAATTCGGTTTATAAGGAAACTATATCAGCAAATGAACCGATTTGGGCCATACTTGGCACAGTTGTTGATGGTCAAACCAAAATATGCAATCAATGCAAAATTTCTGCAAAATCGGATAAAAATTGCGCCCTCTAGCGGCTCATGAGTTCAAGATCTTAAATTTATATGGGAGCTATATCAGGTTATAAAGCGATTTAGACCATACATGGCTACAGAAAACACTTTATGCTAAATTTCTGCCAATTCGGATGATAATTGCGCCCTCTAGAGGCTCAAGAATTCAAAACCCGAGTTCGGTTTATATGGGAGCTAAATCAGACTATATAACGATTAGGACCATATTTAATACAATTGTTGGAAGTCAAAATAAAACACTTGGTGCAAAATGTCATGGATCAATATAGCCCATATACAATCCCAACCGACTCACAAGGAAGTATTTGTGCAAAATTTCAAGGACCTACAATAGCTTTACTCCTTCGAAAGTTAGAGGGCCTTCAACAGACGTGCAGACGGACGGACACGCCTAAATTGACTTAAAATGTCAAAACGATCAAGAATATATATATTGGGTTGCCCAAAAAGTAATTGCGGATTTTTCATATAGTCGGCGTTGACAAATTTTCTCACAGCTTGTGACTCTGTAATTGCATTCTTTCTTCTGTCAGTTATCAGCTGTTACTTTTAGCTTGCTTTAGAAAAAAAGTGTAACAAAAGTATATTTGATTAAGTTCATTCTAAGATTTATTAAAAATGCATTTACTTTCTTTTAAAAAATCCGCAATTACTTTTTGGGCAACCTATATGGTAGCTATATTTAAATCTGGTACAGGATATTATAACGTAATGCAGTTGTTTATATTGATAAGTATACCGATCAACTCAGAATAACTTTGTGATTCTATGTCTGTCTGTCCGTCTGTCTGTCTGTCTGTCCGTCTGTCTGTCTGTCTGTCCGTCTGTCTGTCTGTCTGTCCGTCTGTCTGTCTGTCTGTCTGTCCGTCTGTCTGTCTGTCTGTCTGTCTGTCTGTCCGTCTGTCCATGATAATTTGTGTACAAACTACAGGTCGCAGTTTTCAACCGATGGTCTTCAAATTTTGTACAGGCATGATTTTCGGTCCAGAGACGAAGCCTATTGAAATTGGGAAAAAATCGGTTCAGATTAGGATATAGCTCCCATATATATGTTCGTCCGATTTTCACTCCTACAGCCACTGCAAGCGCATTTATCGACCAATCTTCTCAAAACTTCGTACAGCGCTTTCATTGATTTCCTTGACTCCTCAATGTCTGTAAATGTTCCTCGAAATCGGTTCAGATTTAGATATAGCTCCCATATATTTGCTCATCCGATTTGCAAGAATATTGCAATAAAATGATCATTTGTTAACGGATTCTCTCGAAATTTTGCAGGAAGGATTTTCTCTTGACTCTCGACATTACTTGTGAATATTATGAAAATCGGTTCAAATTTAGATATATATATATACATATATATCGCCCGATTTTGATTTCTAGAGTCACAGCAAGCGCATTTATTGACCCATTTTACCAAAATTTTACGAATGCTTTCCTCGGCGACATCCTCAGAATCTGAGAAGTTTGCTCGAAATTGGTTTAGATTTATGTATAGCTCCCATATATATGTTTGTCCGATTTTGAGAAATATTGCAAAAAAGTGCTGAATTTTCAACCGATTCTCTCAAAGTTTGGCAGGAAGGATTTTTTTATGACTCTATACATTACTGGTGAATTTTATAGTATTCGGCCCAGATTTAGATATAGCTGTCATCTATGTATTTCGCCCGACGATCACTGCAAGCGCATTTATTGAGGAATATTGCCAAAATTTTGCACAACGCTTTCCTCATCATCTACCACCACATCTGAGAAGTTAATTTTCAATAATGTTGTAATTTTTCAACCGTAGTTATTACAGTTTGAACATATTTGCTCGAAATTTGATACAGATTGCTTAATAACCCATCTGAAAACATCCACCAAGGTCCATCAAAATTGGTTCAGCATTGGATATAGCTCCAACATTGTACTTATAGAGTAGCTGTAGGGTATTAAACAGTCGGCACCGCCCGACTTTTTTACTTTTGTATAATTTATTTTTTTTGAAACATTTTTTTTATACCCACCACCATAGGATGGCGGTATACTAATCTAGTCATTCCGTTTGTAACACCTCGAAATATTCGTCTAGTTACCCATAAAGTAAATATCGTCTCGACGTTCTAAGTCGATCTAGCCATGTCCGTCCCTCCGTCAGTCGAAATCACGATAGCGGTCGAACGCGTAAAGCTAGCCGCTTGAAAGTTTGCACGGATACTTTATATTGATGTAGGTCGTTGGGGATTACAAATGGACCATATCGGTTCAGATTTAGACATAGTTCCCATATAAACTGATCTCCCGATTTGACTTCTTGAGGGCCTCAGGAAGTCGTAATTTTAAGTACGGTCCAAATCGGTCTATAATCTAATATATTTGCCCAAAAAGTAATTGCGGATTTTTCATATAGTCGGCGTTGACAATTTTTTTCACAGCTTGTGACTCTGTAATTGCATTCTTTCTTCCGTCAGTTATCAGCTGTTACTTTTAGCTTGCTTTAGAAAAAAAAGTTTAAAAAAAGTATATTTGATTAAAGTTCATTCTAAGTTTTATTAAAAATGCATTTATTTTCTTTTAAAAAATCCGCAATTACTTTTTGGGCAACCCAATAGCTCCCATATAAACCGATCTCCGGAGTTGACTTCTTGAGCCCTTACAAGCTGCAATTTTTGTCCGATTCGGATGAAATTTGTAAAGCGATCTCTCGATTATCATGTTAACCGATCTCTCGATCATCCTTGTTCGCTGATGTTTTTCCAAGATTCGGCCCGGCCGAATTTTGCACACTTTTACTTGTTCTGTTTTTTGTCTGAAGTCGAGGTAATTTTTTACTACTATGACTCCAGAGAAAATTACTCGCTCCGACTCGAAGATTCCCACTCCGCAGCCTTGGTCTCAGCATTCCGAGTCGATCTAGCCATGTGCGTCTGTCCGTCTGTCACGTTAGCTGTCGAACGAATAAAGAAGTGAGCTTGACATTTTGTAGAGATACTTCTTATTGATGTAGGCAGTTGGAGATTGAAAATGGATCATATCGGTTGAAATTTCAATATAGCTGCCATATAAATCGATTTCTTGATTTGACTTCTTGAGCCGCTAGAAGTCGCAATTCTCATCCGTTTAGGCTGAAATTTTGCAAGGAGTGTTTTGTTGTTATCTGCAACAACAGTGCTAAGTACTGAACAAATCGGCTAAAACCAGATAAAGGTCCCGTATAAACCTAACTCACGATATGACTTCTTCAGCCCCTAAGTACTGTACAAATCGATCAAAACCAGATAAAGGTCCCGTATAAACCTAACTCACGATTTGACTTCTTCAGCCCCCGGAAGCCGTAATTGTTATCCGATTTGGCTGAAATTTTCCAAAAATGGTTTTGTTATGACTTTCAACAACGGCGCCAAGTACGAGTTAAATCAGAATATATGCTGATATAGTTTGCACATAAACCGATCTGCCGATTTGAGATTTTGAGCCCCTGGAAGCCACAATTGTTATCCGATCTGGCTGAAATTTTACAAAGCGTGTTTTGGTATGATTTCCAACAACCATGTCATGTATTGTCCAAATTGGTCTTTAATGTGATATAGCTCCAATAAAAATCAATCTACGATACCCAGAAGCATCAATTTGGCAGAAAACACATACATAATGTCTTCAACTATGTTGATTTATGAACTTTTTTGTAGAATCTATGGAGGCGGGTTCTCAGCATTCGCCGTACCCTACCGAACTTAGCACATTTATACTTGTTCTTACGTGGCGGTCACATTGAACCGGCCTTTTCTTTTGAGGTGGGCTACTCATTCAACGTTTTTTTGCAAAAGAAGTCTACTTTTCAAAAATTTTGGTTTAGGGCTAAAGAATCATTTTTTTCTGTGCATCATTGTAATTTTTAATGATAGATAGACAATTTTATATAAATCAAATTTTGTTAGATTTTTATGAAGTTTCGACTCGAAACGTTCCACTATACATCATCATGTTGCAAGCATTTTAAAGATTCACCTTACATTACTTTAACGTTATGATAACCAACCATACCAACATTTGGTTATAAAGGGTGATTTTTTTGAGGTTAGGATTTTCATGCATTAGTATTTGACAGATCACGTGGGATTTCAGACATGGTGTCAAAGAGAAAGATGCTCAGTATGCTTTGACATTTCATCATGAATAGACTTACTAACGAGCAACGCTTGCAAATCATTGAATTTTATTACCAAAATCAGTGTTCGGTTCGAAATGTGTTCATTCACCGTTCAGCGATGAGGCTCATTTCTGGTTGAATGGCTACGTAAATAAGCCAAATTGCCGCATTTGGAGTGAAGAGCAACCAGAAGCCGTTCAAGAACTGCCCATGCATCCCGAAAAATGCACTGTTTGGTGTGGTTTGTACGCTGGTGGAATCATTGGACCGTATTTTTTCAAAGATGCTGTTGGACGCAACGTTACGGTGAATGAACACATTTCGAACCGAACACTGATTTTGGTAATAAAATTCAATGATTTGCAAGCGTTGCTCGTTAGTAAGTCTATTCATGATGAAATGTCAAAGCATACTGAGCATCTTTCTCTTTGACACCATGTCTGAAATCCCACGTGATCTGTCAAATACTAATGCATGAAAATCCTAACCTCAAAAAAATCACCCTTTATTTATATTGAATAATAATTACCATTTAGTTGGTAATTCGATTTATTTAACGAATCTTGGGAGAACATTACAAAATATTTATTCGACTTAATCTAAAATAGATTTATTTCATATTCCAAATTGGATAACGAAAGCACGCACACCCAACCCAACAAACACACCAACACACCAACACACTCACACATTAACTTATTGACTTGGGCAAAGTTGATTGGGAAAAGTTTGCAATTTTGTGGTCTCGTCTGACCTCAAAAGATTCAATAAACTTACAATTTATTACACACATATGGATGTACTATTTATATATGAACAAGCATAATTCGAAGACCATTAGTTTAGTCTTGAATGCTTGAGTAAATATACAATAAGAATATTAGAGTGCCTAGAAAAATAATGAAAAAAAAATTTAATTTAAAAATTAAGGAAGGGAAACTCAGTTTTGAAAAGCCAAGAAAATCGTCTAAATAGTGCACAAAATGATTCGCATTAGTTATATGTTTAAATCACCTTTTTAAGAGTGGGAGAATGAATAATGGGCTTGGAAGGATGTTGCCAAAATGAAACTTATTAAGTCGCCAGGCCCTGATGATGTATCACCGGTTGAATTACAAGCTGTGTCTGATAGACTGGTTCCCTGGCTTAGGGAGATATACTCTGCTGGTATCAGAATGTCATATATACCAATGGGATGGAGGGACACGAAGGTCATTTTCATTCCGAAAGCAGGAAAACCCTACCACACGAAGGCGAAGGATTTTCTTGCTATTAGTCATCCTTTATGCTGAAGACTCTTTAGAGGTTGATAGAAAGATATCTTAGGGCAACGATCCCTGGAGGTCGCCTGTTACGGCAGAAACATGCATATAGTAAAGGCAAATCCACTGAAACAGCCCCTCACGACCTAATCGGCTGCATAGAGGGTTCGCTCGCTGTCAAGGAATATGCAATGGTAGCATTTCTTGACATTGAAAGTACTTTCAATAATGTAAAACCGACGTCAATCAGCACTCTAAGAGATATACTTCACGTGCAACAGCAAAGTGGGCTTCCGAAAGTGGTCTGGGTATAAATCCGTGCCAGACAGAAGTAGTTTTTTTCAGCAGGAGATACAAGTTGCCCACAGTGGAACCTGTCTCCTTGGGTGGAGAGAATGTTACATTTACAGAAAGCACAAAATACCTGGGTGTTTTGCTGGACAAGAAATTGAACTTCATATACAATATTTTGGAAAGGGCGAGAAAGGCCACTCTTGCCCTATACACCTGCAAGAAAGCCATTGGCAAAAGTTGGAGATTTAGACTGCGTGTCATGCATTGGGTATATACTGCAGTTGTCAGACCTATTATGCTATATGGTGTTGTATTTTGGTGGACGGCGCTTAAAAAATCACCCGATCCCAAGAATGGCTTGTTTGTCCATCAGAGCTGCATTGAGGACGACACCATCTGAGGCACTGAATTTAGTGCTACATCTTATGCCTCTGGACATTGTGGCTACCCAAATCGCAGCGAACACTGCTGTGCGGTCAAGAGAGCCTTCTCATTGGCCATGTGGCGGCTACGGACACTGTGTTATCCTTGATACAATATCCGATGTTTCAGGCAGTGTGGATTACACCCTACCTGAGCCGCCTTTGATAAATAGTACGGTACCACTATTCCTGATAGAACCGATTGGAACTACGATATCCCTGGCAACAGAAGTTACATGGACTTCTATACGGATGGTTCCAAACTAAACGATCAGGTGGGCTTTGGGATGTACTCTAAAGATCTAGAACTGGTCATATCGAAAAGGTTATCCGACCACTACAGTGTGTATCAAGTGGAGATCCTTGCAATTAGGGAAGTGGCGGAATGGCTAAGATATAATATCTTCTCAGACAGCCAGGCAGCCAAGCCATTACATCCCTGGAGAAGGTATTTCTGATCACAAAAGCCGCCCTCGACTGTCGCAGATCTCTCAACGAGATGGCTGAACAGTTAAAAATTCACCTGTTTTGGGTGCCGGGCCACAGAGATATCCCAGGGAATTGTAAAGCAGACGACCTTACGAGACCACAGGGACACTGGGATCTGTGGGTATGCCTCTAGCGACATGTAAGCTAGGTTTTCAGGACCAGAATGATATAGGGTCACAAAGAGGGGATGTCAGCATTCTAAAACTATGTGGCCTAATCTAGACTTGAAGAGGTCTACCGCTTTGCTGTCATTGGCTAGAACAGACGTCTCAGTCATTGTGTCCATCATGACAGGCCACTGTCTAATCGGAAAACATGCTGACAGACAGAAGGTTGCCAGTAACAACTTTTGCAGAAGTTGTGAGGACATCGAGGAAGAAGAGACTTTAGAACACCTTCTGTGTGTGTGTCCCGCACTAGCAGTTAAAAGGACTTCCACTTTCGTTTCACATTTCTTTGAGAACCTGTCTGATTTAGCGGATGTGAACATTCGGAAGTTGTTGGGATTTTTAAGGCGATCTGCATTGTTCAACGGTAGGAACTAGAAGCCATCTTTCTCCTTCTGTGGTATCACAATGGACGAAAACGTCTAAGTGAGTCTGATGGCAGATTGCCACTTAAACCTAACCATTCCGAATTTCTTACGAAGCACAAATTGGAGAAATTTGTTTATGCTTTAAATATAATTTTCCTATGCCATGATTGATAGGGGCCTGCAAATTGCTTTTTCTGGCAACAAACTCAAACTGTAACCCTTTTACTCACTAAAACCCCTTGTCAACTGCAACAAAGTCTACCACTATTAAGATACCATTTGAATTGGTTGGTAGTGGGCCAACTTAATACACATGAACTCTTCATACTAAGTTTTCTTTGCTTTTAAATATGTATACACAGGAATGTAAGTGTCGATGTGTGCTCTAGTGCGTGTGTGAGTGTGTAACAAGTATACAATACTTACTTTGAGAACAACCACAAAGTTTCGGAAAATGCTCGTACTTAAAAAGAAATCCGTTTAATTAATGAACTCCACGACATGAACAGAGAGTGAGTGGGTGAGTGAGAGAGAGAGAGTGAGAGAGAGAGAGTGAGAGAGAGAGAGCCAGAGGATAGACGGACCAGCAACAAAGCGACTTAGAAAGTACTTAGGATACTCTTTAGGCGCTTTTAATGGCATTGAGAATACTACTTTAGGTAGCCTTTTTTTACCCCATCTCCCACCTCTACGCCATGCCAGAGGCCCCAAGAAAGGGTGGTGGTCTTTGAAGGCGATGTGGTGCAGTGAGTGTCAAAAGGAAAAGCGAAAATTAAAAAAAAGTAAAGAAAAATTATGTGCTATTACAACATACCTAATGGAAGATTTTTCAAAGGATTTCAAAGCCTCAATTGAAATTATACATTTAATAAGTGGTGAAAAATGTGAAAATGCTGTTGGTGGTTGAAGAAGGCAAATACCAAGATAATGGGGCCATTTACAGTGTAGCCATCCTCAAATAAACCCAACAACTTATTGTGTATACAAGGAAAACGACACAAGGGAAAATTTAGAATTTAAAGACAACTAAAAGAGTTTTATATGCGGCGGGGTCGAACTTTGGAAAGCTGACATCACATACATAACATATTTAAATCATATGAAGAATGCTCCATTCACATAACCATGAACTTTAACTGGGATATCGGACCGAGCGATTTTGGTTGATAAATGTGTCCAAACATCATATGTGAATCTGAAAAGTGTTCAGTATACTCTGCCATTTCATCATCGAGAAACGATAAACGACTTCAATTCGTTTAAATTTTTTATCATTACTTGTGCTCTGTGACAACAGCTTTACGGAAATCCACTGTTTTATGGAAAAATTGTGTTCAGTGATGTGGCTCATTTGTGGATAAATGGATATGTAAACATCTAAGGTGAAGAACAACCACATGCCGTACTAGTTACCAATGTATCCCGAAAAACTAATGTCTAATGTGATTTTGTAGATTTTTAAACACTTTGCTTAAAAAAGTAGAATTACGTTAAGTTCGGCGGGCCCGAAATTTATATACCCTCCAACATGGATGGCCTTCTAATGAATTTGTATACCCACAACCATAGGATGGTGATATTCAAATCTAGTCGTCTCGACATTCTGAGTCTATCTAGCCATGTCCGTCTGTCGAAATCACTTTAGTGGTCGAACCCGTAAAGCTAGCCGCTTGAAATACTTCTTATATATGTAGGTCATTGGGGATTACAAATAGGCCATATCGGTTAAGGTTTGGAAATAGCCCCGATATTAACCGATCCCCGGATATGACATCTTGAGCCCTTAAAAACCTCAATTTTCATCCGATTTGGCTGAAATTTGGAACAAAGGTTTGAGTTATGACTTCCAACATCCATGCCAAGTATGATTCGAAAAGGCCTATAAACAGATAAAGCCCCCATATATAAACCGAACCCGGATTTGACTTCTTCAGGCCTTAGAAGCCTAAATTTTCACCTTATTTGGCTGAAATTTGGCTCAAAACCCTATCTTATGACTTACAAAACCAGTGTCAAGTTTTATCAATATGGTGATATAGGCCCCCCTATATACCAATATCCCGATATGACTTCTTGAGACAAAAATAATTCAAATACAAACTCAGTTAATAAGGGTACATTTTAAGCGGAATCCATGGTGGTGGGTTCCCAAGATTCAGCCCGGCCGAACTTAGCGCGCATTTACTCTTCAAATATATGGGAGACGCCTTAAGTCTGTCCGGTCATGTGTCGAAAGCACGCTAACCATATAAAACGATCTCGGATTTTGACTTTTTCTGCATCTAGAGGGCGCAATTTTCATTTAATTTGACACATATTTTGCGTGAGGTGATTTGCTTTTACTTCTAACAACTGTGCAAAGTATGGTCGAAATCAGTTCATAACCTGATATAGCTCCAATAACCGATCTTGGATCTTGACTTATTCAGCCTCTAGAGGGCGCAATTCGCAACGGACTTGGCTGATATTTTGCAGGAGTTGTTTTATTTTAGCGTCCATCAACTGTGTCAATAATCGTCCAAATCGGTTTATAATCTGATATAGCTGGCATATAAATCGAACTCGGATCTTGACTTCTTGAGCGTCTAGAGGGCGCAACTCTTATCTGATTTGGCTCAAACTTTTCATGAAGTGATTTTATTTTTACTTCTAACAACTGTGCTAAGATCGGCCCAAATTGGTTCAAAACCTGACATAGCTATCATATTAACCAATATCAGATCTTGACTTATTAAGCCTCTAGAGGGCGCAATTCTTATCCGATTTTGCATGAGGTGTTTTGCATTTATTTCCAACAACTTTGCTAAAAATAACACAGATATATAAAGGTATCATATAAAACTATAGCGGATCTTGATTTCATGAGCATCTAGAGGGCGCAATTCTTATCCGATCTGGCTCAAATTTTGACCAAGTTGTTTTGTTTTGACTTCCAATAATTGTGTCAAGAATGGTCCAAAGTGGTTCGTAACCTGCTATAGCTGACATATAAACCAATCTCGTATTTTAGCTTATACAGCCTCTAGAGGGCGCAATTCTTTTCCGATTTGATTAAAATTTCGCATGAGATGTTTTGTTTTGACTTCCAAGATCTGTGCCAAGAATAGTGTTAATCGGTTCATAACCTGATATAGCTGTCATGTAAAACATCTTGACTTACTTAGTCTCTAGGGGGCGCAATTCGTATCCGACTTGATTGAAATTTAGCATGACGTGTTTTGTTTTCGACTTCCAACAACTTTGTCAATTATGGTTCAAATCGATTCATTACCTGATATAGCTGCCATATGCACCGATCTTAGATTTTGACTTCTTAAGCATCAAGAGGGCTAAATTTTTATCCGATTTGTCTCGTATATTGCGTAAGGTGATTTTCTTTTAATTATAATAACTAAGCAAAGCGTTATCCAAATGGAGCTGTGAACCCATATAATAGAATCATATAAACGGATCTTTGATCTTGACTTATTCAGCCTCTAGAGGGCGCAATTCGTATCCGAAACTTCGCATGAGGGGCTTTATTTTGACTTACAATAGTTGTGTCTACAATTATTTTTCATAAGGTGTAGCTGTGACAAGAATGGCCTAAATTAGCTAATAACCTGATATAGCTGTCAAAGAAACCATCTCGAATATGGAGCCTTGAATCTCTCCCTCTCGAATCTTTAGCCTCTAGAGGGCGCAATTCGTATCCGACTTGACTGAAATTTTGCACGAGTTGTTGTGTTTTACTTACCACAACTGTGTCAAGAGTGGTCCAAACTGGTTCATAACCTGATTAGCTTCCATATAAATCAATTTCAGATCTTGACTTATTCAGCCTAAAGAGGGTGCATTTCGTACCCGACTCGGTAGCAATTTTGAGGTGATTTGCTTTCATTTCCAAAAACTCCGCTAATAATGGTCCAAATCAATTCATAACCTGATATTGCTGCTACTTAAAACGATATTGGATTTTGGTTTCTTGAGCATATAGAGGGCGCAATTTCCATCCGACTGGGCTCATATTTTGAGTAAGGTAATTTAATTTTACTTCTACCAATTGTGCCATGTATTGTTGAAATCGGTCGATAACCTGATATTGCTAGTATATAAAACGATCATAAGATTTGTCTTCTTGAGCCTCTAGAAGGCGCAACTAATACTAGATTTCACCGAAATTTTGCAATGACTTTCAACAGCTGTGCCAAGTATGTTCTAAATTGGTTTATGACTTTTTGACTTCATGAAATTTTAAGGTTGCCCAAAAAGTAATTGCGGATTTTTCATATAGTCGGCGTTGACAAATTTTTTCAACGGCTTGTGACTCTGTAATTGCATTCTTTCTTCTGTCAGTTATCAGCTGTTACTTTTAGCTTGCTTTAGAAAAAAAGTGCGCCAAATTTTGTTTACATTTGTTTGTTTGGCGTCAATTTTAATATGGGTACCACATGTATTGAAAGAAATTCATTTAACAAACCGAATCAACGCTTGTGATATGCACCTTAAACGCAATGAATTCGATCCGTTTTTAAAACGAATCATAACTGGAGATGAAAAATGGATTGTTTACAACAACATTAGTCGAAAACGATCATGGTCCAAGCATGGTGAACCAGCTCAAACCACTTCAAAGGCTGATATCCACCAAAAGAAGGTTATGCTGTCTGTTTGGTGGGATTGCAAGGGTGTGGTATATTTTGAGCTGCTTCCAAGGAACCAAACGATTAATTCGGATGTTTACTGTCAACAATTGGACAAATTGAATACAGCCATCAAGGAGAAGCGACCAGAATTGGTCAATCATAAAGGTGTCATATTCCACCAGGACAACGCTAGACCGCACACATCTTTGGTCACTCGCCAAAAACTGAGCGAGCTTGGCTGGGAACTTTTGATGCATCCACCATATAGCCCTGACCTTGCACCATTAGACTACCATTTATTTCGATCTTTGCAGAACTCCTTAAATGGTAAAACTTTCGGCAATGATGAGGCTATAAAATCGCACTTGGTTCAGTTTTTTGCAGATAAAGACCAGAAGTTCTATGAGCGTGGAATGCTAAATTTGCCTGGAAGATAGCAAAAGGTTATCGAACAAAATGGCAATTATATATTTGATTAAAGTTCATTCTAAGTTTTATTAAAAATGCATTTACTTTCTTTTAAAAAATCCGCAATTACTTTTTGGGCAACCATAGTTATACAAGTACTGTCATACATATTTGAGCCCTTTTTCTACAATTTCGTCGAAAGGTTAACCGGATTTTGGCGGTGAAGACCAGAGGACTCCCGTCAATAAACTTGGTTAACCCGAAGCCTTTCGGGTCGACACAGTCCGAGTTTAGAGCCTGGGCAATGAATGCGCATGCAACCCTGTGGAACAGCAAAACGGTCGGTAGGACGGCAAAAATCCTTTGGGGGGATCCAGATCGTGCGAAGACGAGGCTATTACTGAAACGAAGTAAGAAGGAGGTCAGTATAGCTATTGGTATCATAACGGGACACACAGGACTACGAGCTCACTTATGTAAACTCGGTGCGGCAAGTGATAGCATATGTAGGACATACGGGGTAGATGATGAGACGTTGAAGCATTTCTTTTGTCATTGCACGGCTTTCGCGTCTCACAGATATCGGCACTTTGGTGGTGACACAATACCAGACATGAACCAACTTAGGGGCGTGGCAAGGAAAACAATTAAGGATTTTGTAAATAGCACGGAATTATTGACATAGCTTTTCTTTTTCGAGGTTACTTTTTGGTTCTCAGAGGGTACAGTAAGCCGATTAGTGGCTAAGGTGTATGTCTACAGTGGCATGGGGCAGGTTAATATCTGCAAACTCTTTTCAACCTAACCTAACTGGACTACAGTTTCTGGGAATACATCTCTTCATCAGCTGCATTCTTTGACAATTTTCTAATCAATCATCATTTTTGTGAGCTTAGATAGAATTACCTTAATGCGAAACTCTTCGCACATGACTCCAAATAAAGCTGTCGGCAAGCATTGTGTAAAAAGTTAGATTTTTAGGCAAGTTCGCAATTAACCGACAGACAAAATGTCGCCGACGAAAGCTGTCGGTGTTTTGCTGGACAGGAAATTGAACTTCAAATCCAACATTTTGGAAAGGGCAAGAATGGATACTCTTGCCCTATACACCTGCAAGAAAGCCATTGGCAAAAGTTGAGGATTTAGACCGCATCTCATGCATTGGGTATATACTGCAGTTGTCAGACCTATTATGCTATATGGTGTTGTGGTCTGGTGGACGGCGCTTTAAAAATCCTCCTACTGCTCTATACTTTAACGGATCCAAAGGATGGCTTGTTTGTGCATAACAGCGGCACCGAGGACGACTCCATCTGAGGCACTGAATTTAATGCTACATCTTATGCCTCTGGACATTCTGACCGCTCAAATTTCAGCGACCAGTGCAGTGAGGTTGAGGGAGCTTTCTCATTGGTCATGTGGCGGCTACGGACACTGTGTTATCCTTGATACAATATCCCATGTTCCAGACAGTGTGGATTACACTTTACCTGAGCCGATTTTTGAAAAAAACTAATGTACCACTATTCCTGATTGAACTGATTGTTAGCAGAAGTTACAACTTAGAAAAAGTTCCAACTTCTGTGTTAGAAGAAGTTCCACTTTAGGTTCTTCTTTCTTTGAGAACCTGTTTGATTTAGCGGATGTGAACATTCACAAGTTAATGGGCTTTTAAGGCGATCTGGATGGTTTAACTGTGGGAACTAGAAGCCATCTTCCTTCTTTTGTTCCTGTGGTATCACAATGGACGAAAACGTCCAAGTGAGTCTGATGGCAGACTGTCAATTAAACCTAAGCTGTCGACAAGTGTTTTGTAAGCATTTTGATTTTCATGCAGCTCCACAATCAGACAAAATTTCGCCCGAAATTACTCTAACGAAGAATTTGCGACCAAATTAGAGTATAAAGACAAAATTTTTGACAAAAATTTCTCCAAAGGCAAAACTTCAATGAAATTTTCTCAAAGACAAAATTATTATTAATTTTTTTCAAGACAAAACTTGAACATGATTTTCAAATTTAGAATACAAAATTTCGACTAAAATTTCGAACAAAATTTCTCCACAGACAAAATTTTGATGAATACAAAAACAAAAAAAAACTTCAATAGTTATAAAATTTTGATGAAATGTTTCCTAAAACAAATTTTTGACGAAGAAAATTTCTCTTAATATAACTTTTCTCTGGAAACAATTTTTGATGAAATTTTCGTTAATTACACAATTTTGATGAAATTTTCTGTAAAAAGAATATCGACCAAAATTTCTTTAAAGACAAAATTTCACTGAAAATGTATCTTAATGTTGGAAGTAAGTGGAAATATGGGAGAAAGTCATAATTGCCCTCATTAACTCCCTACAGAATATTGTCTCTGAGGAATGTGATTGATACGAAAAGGAGAAATACACACACACACTTGATTTTCAATAAAAAAAAAAAACAAAAACTCTTCTTATGACTGAAGACAAAGGGTATTTTAGTTGTGCCCAACGAACCAAGAGCAAAAAAAAAATACAAAAATTGATATCCGTTATAGATTAGATTACCATATTAGTTAGCCACTTTTTTTCCTTCCTTATATTCACAAGTCCTTTTCATGGGGGGAAAAAAAGAACTATCCTGTGGGCCACTACAGGATTTCTTTTTTGCAATAATCATCAACAAAGGCGTCAAATGTCGATGTGTTTGTCCGTCACTCTTTTAGTACACACTTCCGCATGTCCATCTACATACATTGTCTGTCCATGTAGTATGTGCCAATTCCAACATTTGTCTGTCTATTCACCATGTCTATCCACTGTTAAGATTGTTCGTATGTACTTAATGTTCTGTCCCTCCATATTCATATTCATCCATATGTGTGTGTGTGTGTGTGTGTGTGCTGGTCTTTAAGAATTCTTAGGGTTCTTTTGGTCTGCCCGTTTGTCCATCCTTCCGTGTATCCTTGGTTATTGTGATGTCTGTCCTTATGGCTCATTCAGGTTCACATTTATCCCATGCCCGGCTAGCCATTCATCCATGGCTTAGCCGCTTCTCTAGCCCAGACATAGGTTACAGTGTATACACGAAAGTGTCTTCAGGTGTGTGAGTATGTGTTTGTGTGTGTGTGTGGCTGCATGGGTTTGTAGTGTATGGTCATGTAAGTTCGTTTTATAAATGCTTCAGTGTTTTGATTCTGTATCCAAGCATTTGTAAAACTAAATCACTCAGTCAGTCAGTGCTTCTCTAGGTTTTTTCCACTTTTTCAGTATTTTTTCTGTTTGGTTTGGTTTTTTTTTTTATTTTTCAAAAAATATGGCTGAGGGAGGTATGCAAGCAGGCAAGCATAGAGGTAAGGCATTACATTTGTGATGTTGTCGTAGTTGGCGCGTTTTTTGTTGTTTGCTTTTTACTTTGTCAGTTTCTGTAGCTGCTTTTTCCAAACCGTTTTCATTTTATTTCCTTGCCTTTATTCCAGCCCGACTAGCTGACTGACAAACAGACAGACAGACAGACAAACTCACTGTTTGCTGGATCGCCTGTATGCTTGATTCGCCAGTTGGCTGTCCTACTCTCTCTGTGCACCCTGCCTGTCCACGGAATTTGAATGTTGGCTGGATTTCTTCTTCATTTTCTGTTTTTTTTTCTCTCTTTGTTTGTGGGATTCATTTGCTGAACTGTGTTGTAGATTTTTTTTGCCTCTGCCTTTGAACACATTTTATTGTTAGCCTCTCTAGAGACATTCAGTGGTGGTACGTTCGTTTCAAACCTCCTTCCAAATGGAGGACCATATAAAAAAAAAAAACAGATTCAACTAAAACTGAAGAAGTATCTATTAGTACATGCTGAAAAATTGCCTATGGAACAAATAGTTGATCTAGGAGATCGTGTCACAAAAACCTATCAGACCTATAAAAGCTAAGGAAATAAGCACGGATGACCGATTTCTATGAGAAACACAAAAGATGGTGAGTAAATACTACAAGGATGATCAACAAGACCAAATCCACCACCTACGCAGAGCATATCATGTCCGCCAATGATGCCGGCGGAGAGCCACAGTTTCGCTTGGGGAAGGGTACTATCATTACCCTTTCTTTTGGGAAAGGGTAGTTTTATTACCCTTTCTTTTGGGAAAGAGTAGTTTTATTACCCATTTCTTTGTGAAAGTGTACTTCTATTACCCTTGCCCTTGGGGAAGGGCAGTTTTATTACTCCTTCCCTTGGGGAAGGTTTCTTTTTATTGCCTTTTTCCTAGGGAAAGGTTACTTTTGTTACCCTTTCCCTTCGGGAAGGGTACTTCTATTACCCTTTCCCTTGGGGAAGGGTACTTTTGTTACTCTTTTTCTAGGAGAAGGGTTCTTTTGTTACCCTCTCCCTTGGGGAAGGGTACTATTCTTACTCTTTCCTCAGGGGAGGGGTACTTTTATTAACCTTTCCATTGGGGAAAGGTACTTTTATTTTATCTTTGTGAAAGAGTATTTCTATTACCCTTGCCCTTGGGGAAGGGCAGTTTTATTACTCCTTCCCTTGGGGAAGATTTCTTTTTATTGCCTTTTCCCTAGCGAAAGTGTACCTTTATTACCCTTTCCCTTCGGGAAGGGTACTTCTATTACCCTTTCCCTTGGGGAAGGGTACTTTTGTTACCCTTTTTCTAGGAGAAGGGTACTTTTGTTACCCTCTCCCTTGGGGAAGGGTACTATTCTTACTCTTTCCTCAGGGGAGGGGTACTTTTATTAACCTTTCCATTGGGGAAAGGTACTTTTATTACACTTTCCCTTCAGGTAGGGTACTTTTATTGCACTTTTTTCTTGGGAAAGGGAAAAGTGTACCTTTACCCTAAGGAAAGGTAATTTTGTTACCCTTTCCTTAGGGAAATGTATCTTCGATTACCCTTTTGTTTGAAAAAGGATAGAAGGGTAATTTTGTTACCCTCTCCCTTGGTGAAGGGCGCTATTCTTACTCTTTCCCCAGGGGAAGGGTACTTTTATTACCATTTCCCTTGGAGAAAGGTACTTTCATTACTCGTACTCTTCAGATAGGGTACTTTTACTACACTTTTCCCCAGGGAAAGGTACTTCTATTACACTTTTCCCTAGGGAAAGGTACTTTTATTACCCTTTCCTTTGGGGAAGGTTACTTCGATTACCATTTTCTTTGAAAAATGGGACTTTTATTGCCTTTTCTATTGGGGAAGTATACTTTTATTGACCTTTCCCTTGCGGAAGGGTAATTTCATTGCCTTTTTTATTTGGGAAGGGTACTTTACTGCCCTTTCTCTTGGAGGAGGGTACTTTTATTGTTTTTTCCCTTGATAAAGGGTACTTTTATTACCCTTTCCCTTGGCGAAGTGTACTTTCTTACTCTTGCCCTTAGAAAAGGGTTCATTTTTTATCCTTTTTCTTGGGGAAGGTTACCCTTATTAATCTTTCCTCTTCAGAGAGAGGTCCTCTTGTTACCTTCCCCTATTGAAAGGTACTTTTATTACCCTTTCTCCTATGGAAAAGTAATTTTATTACCCTTTCTCCTAAGGGAAGGTACCTTTATTGCCCTTTTCCTTGGGGAAGAGAAGTTTTGTTATCTTTTCGCTTGAGAAAGTGGAGTTTTGTTACCCTTTTCCCAGAGGAAGGGTACTTTTATTGTCCTTTTCCTTGGAGAAGGGTACTGTTAATACCCTTTCTCTTGGGGAGGGGTACTCTTATTAATATTTCCCCTGGGGGTACTTTTTTACCTTTTCACCTTTTGAAAGGTACTTTTATTACCTTTTCTCCTAGCGAAAAGTACTTTGATTAACCTTATTACCCCAGGAAAAGGTTATTTTAATACCCTTTCCCCGAGGGAAAGTTACTTTTATTACCCTTTTCCCCTAGAGAAATGTTCTTATATTACCTTTTCCCCTAGGGAAAGATACTTTTATTGCCCCTTCCCTAGGTAAAGGTATTTTTATTACCGCTTCCCCTAGGGAAAGGTACTTTTATACCATTTCTTATCCTTTCCCTAGGGAAAGGGTACTTATATTACCCTTTCCCGAGGGAAGGGGTACTTCTATAACCTTCCTCTGGGGAAAGGGTACTCTTGTTAATCTTTCCCCTGGGGAAAGGTACTTCTTTTACACTTTTATTATCCTTTCCCTTGAGAAAGTGGGCTTTTATTGCTTTTTCGCTTGGGGAAGGGTATTTTATTGCCGTTTTCGTTTGGGAAGGGTACTTTTATTACCCTTTTCCTTTTGAGAGGGTATCTTCATAACTTTTGTTACCTTTTCCCCTTTTGAAAGGTACTTTTATTACCCTTTCTCCTAGCGAAAAGTACTTTGATTAACCTTATTACCTCAGGGAAAGATCATTTTAATACCCTTTCCCCAAGGGAAAGTTACTTTTATTACCCTTTCCCCTAGGGAAATGTTCTTATATTACCTTTTCCCCTAGGGAATGATGCTTTAATTGCCCTTTCCCTAGGCAAAGGTATTTTTACCTTAGGGAAAGGTACTTTTATTACCCTTTTCCCTAGGGAAAGATACATTTCTTACTCTTTCCCGAGGGAAGAGGTACTTTTATAACCTTCCCCTGGGGAAAGGGTACTCTCATTAATCTTTCCCCTGGCGAAAGATACTTCTTTTGCACTTTCCCCTATTGAAAGGTACTTTTATTACCCTTTCTCCTAGGGTAAGGTACTTTTATTACCCTCTCCCCTAGGGTAAGGTACTTTTATTACCCTTTCTCTTGAGAAAGTGGACTTTTATTGCCTTTTCGCTTGGGGAAGGGTACTTTTATTAACCTTCTCTTGGGGAAGGGTAATTTTATTAACCTTCTCTTGGGGAAGGGTCATTATATTGCCGTTTTCGTTTGGGAAGGGTACTTTGATTACCCTTTTCCTTTTGAGAGGGTACTTTGATTACCCTTTTCCTTTTGAGAGGGTATCTTTATTACACTTTTCCTTGGGAAAAAGGTAGTTTTATTACCCTTTCCTTTAAGAAAGGATACTTTTATGACCCTTTCCTTAAGGAAGGGTAATTTTATTGCTCTTTCCCTTGAGAAAGGTAGCCTTATTGGCTTTTTCCTTGAGAAAGGGTACTTTCATTACCCTTTTCCTTGAGAAAGGGTACTTTCATTACCCTTTTCCTTGAGAAAGGGTACTTTCATTACCCTTTTCTTTGGGGAAGGGTACTTTTATTGCCCTTCGCTGAGGGGAAATGCGCTTTTTTATCCTCTCCCTTGGGGAAGGGTGCTGTTATTACCCTTTCCCTCGGGAAAATGTGCTTTTTTTATCCTTTCCCCAAGGAAAAGGTATTTTATTACCATTTCCTTTGGGGGGACGGTTCTTTGATTACCCATTTCCTTAAGAAAAGATACTTTCCCTTGGGGAAGGGTACTATTATTAGCATTTCCCTTGAGGAAGGCTATTTTTATTGCCTTTTTCGGTTGGGAAGTGAACTTTTATTAGCCTTTACCTTGGGGAAGGGTGGTTTTATGGCCCTTTCCCTTGGGGATAGGTACTTTTATTACCCTTTTTCTTGGCGTAGAGTACATCTATTGCCTTTTCTTTTGGGGAAGGGTACTTTTATTAGCCTTTGTCTTGGCGTAGGATACATATTTTACATTTTTCCTTAGGTAAGGGTACCTTTATTACCCTTTTCCTTGGAAAAGGGTAGTTTTATTACCCTTTCCCTTGAGAAAGGGTGCATTTTTTACTCACTCCTTTGGGAAAAGTTAATTTTATTACCCGCCCTCTTGGAAAAGTGTACTTTTATTACCCTTTCTCTTAACGAAGGTTACCCTTTTCATTGGAAAAGGGTAGTTTTATTATCCTTTCCCTTGAGAAGGGTACATTTTTTACTCACTCCCTCGGGAAAAGTTATTTTTACTACCCCTCCTCTTCGAGAAGTGTACTTTTATTACCCTTTCTCTTAACGAAGGTTTCTTTTTACCCTTTCTCTTGGAGAAGTGTACTTTTATTACACTTTTCCTTAAGAAAATTACTTCTATAACACTTTCCATTGAGAAAGGGAACTTTTATTACCCTTTCCCTTGAGGAAGATACATTTTATAGCCCTTTTTCTTTGGGGAGGTTTAATTCTGTCATCCTCTCCCATGGGGAAGGGAAATTTTATTACACTTTTCCTTTGGGAGGGGTAATTTTATTACCCCTTCCCTTTGGGAAGGTTATTTTTATACCCTTTCCTCTTGGGAAAGGGTACGTTTTTACCATTTTTCCTTGTAAAAGGGTACATTAATTACCCTTTTCTTTAGAGAAGGGTACTTTTATTGCCCTTTTCCTTGGAGAAGGGTATTTCATTACTATTTACTTTGGAGAAGCGTACTAAGGGAACTATCTTCCTACCTTTCCCATTTTCCTTTGGAAAGGGTATTTTATCACCTTTTCTCTATGAGAAGCCTACAATTAGTACCCCTTCCCTTGGGGAAGGGTAGTGCGGAGGTACTTTTAGTACTCTTTTCCTTTAGGAAGGGCATTTTATTATCTTTTTTCTTTGAGAAGCGTACATTAAGTACCCCTTCCCTTGGGAAAGGGTACTAAGGTTCCCTTCCCGTTCCCTTGGGAAAGGGTACTAAGGTTCCCTTTCCCTTCCCGTTCCCTTGGGAAAGGGTACTAAGGTACTTTTAGTGCCCTTTTCCTAAACGTAACTGCTATTACCATTTCTTTTGATTACTAGAAATTAAAGAGTCATATAAGGTTCGGATGGTATAGTTTGCGACCCAAAATACAATGGAGACTTTCGATGCAGGAGAGCCTTCCCGAAAAAGACTATCTTGATATATGTGGACATACAGTCAGGTGACACAAAAAGCTATCCCGGTACGGGATAGCTGTGCGCACCACACAGGCTGGAACAGTGAGGTCTGACCTGTATGGTGTTCATTGCTGTCACGAGAAGCTTAGCTGCAAGCTACCGGACGCGTTCACAGGTTGCGTATAGTGGAATGCTCCATACGGAGTAACTGCAACGGCAGTCTGGGACAATCAGTGGTATCGAGTGGAGAGTTTCTGTGAGAGACCGAGCGGCACCGACACCCGCGGCGATCTGCTCTTTGGACCGGAACGAGCTACAGCAGGTTGACAAGGATCGCCACCTCAATGTCAATGTATACTCATCGGATGAGAACCCATCTTGGACAACTCGTATGGTGCGATTTCTGAAAAAGCTCGATATAAATCGAACAAAGTTATTACCGATTCCCTTCGGACCAGGGATGAGAAATCGGACCACGAGTTGAAGCAGGTTTCATCAATTCAAAACCAATCGGACCTCGAGTTGATGCAGGTTTCATCAATTCCAAACAAGACACCGACTCGGGTAAATTTCTTCGACTGCTACTACGAATTTAAGACGTCGCCTCTGGGACACCTATTAGAGTTCAAGCTTAGTCTAAAAGATTGCTCTTGACGGCTGATTCTGGACCTCAAATTTTGATTTTAATTTCATACTCTAATCTGAGTTACCTCTCATTCTAGACTCATAGTCAAGATCAGGTAGCATGCCCGCCCGGGTTTCTTTAGGGGATAGGGCTTTTCCCCTTCAGCCATAAGAACAACAAAGAAGGATATTTGATTTTTATACTGGTCCAACCGTCAAGCTTTTATAATTAAAACCAAGGGTCTGACCCTTCAGCTTGGCAGCAAAATTAGTAAAACCCTTAAGTCTACCAAGGTAATTTTTTCAGGATGTAGAATTTAGATTTTATGTCATAGTATTTTTTTTTTTTTATTTTCAACTCTTTTTTTTTCTATTTCCACTGTGGTTGTCGCTGTCGTCTACAACGTTTTTTGTTGGGTATTCAGGCTGATGGAAAAAAACACCACACAACACCAGGCAAGAGATGGAGATGGAAAAAAAAAGAGTGCTGAATATGCTCAGCAATATTACAAATAAATGCTGTTGCTGTTCACATTTAAAGACCGCTTGCGAACGAACAGACGGACGGACGGACGGACGGACACACTGAAGTATGGATGGATGGAAAAATACAGATGTACAAAGAAAATGAGTACCTTGGGTGGATTTGAGCATACATTTATCCATCTATTCATCCATATTTGTTTCCAAATACTTTTATAGCTGCTGTCTGTCCGTCGGTCTACGAGTCCCTCTAAAACCATAGAAACAGGCATTCCTCTGTTGGTCTGTCTCTCTGTCTGTCCTTACATTTGGTGTTGCTGTGGTTGTTCTCGTTATCATGATAAGTTATTTAAAGTAGCATTTATTCAAAGGGGACGGACGACAGACGGACGGATAGATGGATGGATGGATGGCCCAAGATGGACAAAGAGTTTGGGGTGCTGGGTGGGGTATGAAGTCTTAAAGTACTTATTAATTGATTTTGTGTTAAAGATTCGGTTAATTTATGACCTTTTCTTTACATTGTTGTAGATACAGTTGTATCTTTTGGATATCATTTTGTTTCTTTCGACATTGGATTGCATAGCGTATGGGCTGTTCGTTATGATTTCGAAATGTGTTTGTAATGAGGACAAAGTACTTTAGTCCACAACAAATAGAACTCTATGACATTCGATGTGTGTTTAGGCGGCAAGCAGCTCATCCAATTGGAGATGTTGTCTCAACAAATTTCAACAAATGAAGATGAACAAAGATATGGCATGGTGACTTTATAGGTATTTGAAATTTAAAAATTTCAAGACTTGGGTATAACTCGAAATATTAGCTGAGAAATTGATAAAGTGTAGATTATATATTGGGTTGCCCAAAAAGTAATTGCGGATTTTTCATATAGTCGGCGTTGACAAATTTTTTCACAGCTTGTGACTCTGTAATTGCATTCTTTCTTCTGTCAGTTATCAGCTGTTACTTTTAGCTTGCTTTAGAAAAAAAGTATATTTGATTAAAGTTCATTCCAAGTTTTTTTAAAAATGCATTTACTTTCTTTTAAAAAATCCGCAATTACTTTTTGGGCAACCAATAGAAAAACCCTGGATGACCGGGGAGATTCGCAATATTGGGAAAGAGATCCGCAGACTTTTTAACAGAGCAAGTCGTAAAAAGGCGGAATTTCATTGGGACGGCTCAAGGAATACAATAAGATTACCAGAGCGGCACAAGGTGCCTCCTGGAAGCTTTTCTGCGAACAGGTCGATAGCGTTAATAACGCCGCCAAAAGTTTCTCTCAAAAACCCATGTCCAAACTGAAACTTTGGTAGACGACATGGGAGTGAGAGCAGAGACTACGGAGGATGGTGAGGCTTTGATGAAAACCCGTCTTCATACGAAGGGCCTCACGGAGACACCGGAATTTTGGAACAATGAAGTTGGTCGAAGGTTTATAATAAAGGAATCCTTGAGGAGCTTCTCTCAAAAACCCATGTCCAAACTAAAACTTTGGTAGACGACATGGGAGTGAGAGCAGAAACAACGGAGGATGGTGAGACTTTTGATGAAAACCCATTTTCCACAGGATACGAAGGGCCTCACGGAGACACCGGAATTTTGGAACAATGACGTTGATCGAAGGTTTATAATAACGGAATTTATGGTGAAGGAATCCTTGAGGAGCTTCTCTCAAAAACCCATGTCCAAACTAAAACTTTGGTAGACGACATGGGAGTGAGAGCAGTAACAACGGAGGATGGTGAGGCTTTTGATGAAAACCCATTTTCCATAGAATACGAAGGGCCTCACGGAGACACCGGAATCTTGGAATAATGACGTGGATCGAAGGTTTATAATAACGGAATTTATGGCGAAGGAATCCTTTAGGAGCTTTAAACCAGTTAAGTCATCCGGACCTGATGGAATATTTCCAGCGTAACCACAGAAAGAGGCAGATTATCTGGCGCCTCGTCTAGTCAAAATTTTCACAGTGTACCTAGGACTTTCATATACTCCGAAAGCCTGGCAGGAGGCAAGGGTGGTGTTTATAACCAAGCCCGGCAAAGCAAGTTATGCGACACCAAAAGGCCTTCAGACCCATAAGCCTTACGTCCTTTCTACTCAAAAACATGGAACGTATTGTGGATACCATTATAAAGAGTATGACATCCAGCGAACTGCTCAAATACAAACAGCAAGCCTATGTCAAGGAAAGGTCGGAGGAGACTGCCCTGCACGAGGTTGAACATAAACAAGTAAAAAGGCGTTAAGTTCGGCTGGGCCGAACTTTGGATACCCACCACCTCGGGTATATATGTAAACCATCTTTCATCAAAATTCGGTGAAAATTTCATACCTCATGTCCCGTATCAGTTATACCCAAATATGTTCCGATTTGGACCAAATACTAATAAATGCATTAGCTATATGTAAAAATAAACCGATCTGAACTATATACGACACGGATGTCGAAAAGCCTAACATAAGTCACTGTGTTAAATTTCAGTGAAATCGGATTATAAATGCGCCTTTTATGGGGCCAAGACTTTAAATCGAGATATCGGTCTACATGGCAGCTATATCCAAATCTGGACCGATTTGAGCCAAGTTGCATAAAAATGTCGAAGAGCCTAACACAAAGCACTGTCCCAAATTTCAGCGACATCGGACAATAAATGTTTCTTTTATGGGCCCAAAACCTTAAATCGAGAGATCGGTCTATATGGCAGCTAAATTCAAATCTGGACCGATCTGGGCCAAATTAAGGAAGGACGTCGAAGAGCCTAACCAAACTCACTGTCTCAAATTTCTCGGACAATAAATGCGTCTTTTATGGCCCCAAAACCTAAAACCTAGATATCGGTCTATATGGCAGCTATATCTAAATCTGGACCGATCTGTGCGATATTGCAGCAGTATGTCAAGGGGCTTAAGTTAACTCACTGTCCCAAATTTCGACGACATTGGACAATAAATGAGCATTTTATGGGCCCAAAACCACAAATCAAGAAATCGGTCTATATGACAGCTATATCCAAATCTGAACCGATCTGGACCAAATTGAAGAGATATGTCGAAGTGCCCAACACAACTCACTGTCTCAAATTTCTGCAAAATCGTACAATAAATGTGCCTTTTGTGGGCCTAACACCATAAATCGGAGGATCGATCTATATGGCAGCTATATCCAAATCTGAACCGATCTAAGCCAAATTAACGATTAATGTCGATGGGCCTTACACAGCTCACTGTCCCAAATTTCAGCGAAATCGGATAAAAAATGTGGCTTTTATGGGCCTTAGACCCTAAATCGGAGGATCGGTCTATATGGCAGCTATATCCAAATCTGGACCGATCTAAGCCAAATTGACGAAGGATATCGAAGGGCCTAACACAACTCACTGTTCCAAATTTCAGCGATATCGGATAAAAAATGTGGCTTTTATGGGCGTAAGATCCTAAATCGGCGGATCGGTCTATATGGGGGCTACATCAAGATATAGTCCGATGTAGCCCATCTTCGAACTTAACCTGCTTATGGACAAAAAAAGAATCGGTGCAAAATTTCAGCTCAATATCTCTATTTTTAAAGACTGTAGCGTGATTTCAACAGACAGACGGACAGGCGGACGGACATGTCTAGATCGTCTTAGATTTTTACGCTGATCAAGAATATATATACTTTATAGGGTCGGAAATGGATATTTCGATGTGTTGCACACGGAATGACCAAATGAATATACCCCCAACCTTCGGTGGTGGGTATAAAAAGAAGAATCCTTCGATGCCAAGACATACACCCTGGCGGTATGCATTGACATCAAGGGAGCTTTTAACAATGTGCGAAGCGACACACTGATCCAATCTTTAGACCAGTACCGTGTTGAGTCGGTCCTTAGAGACTGGATAAACCATATGCTAAGGAACAGGTGGATAAATTGTGTGTATCATGCACAGGGCACAGGGCACGCCATAGGGGGGTATTTTATCGCCATCCCTTTGGGTGACCACCATAAATGACCTATTACGGATGCTGACTGAGAAGGGATTTGAACCCGCCTGATACGCAGACGATATTATAGCACTTCTAAGAGGTAAGGATCCGAGCGAGCTATGCTGAAGAGCCGAAAGAGTCTTACATATGGCATATGACCCAGAGGTCTCAATGTTAACCCAGAGAAGACTGAAATATGCCTGTTCACGAGGAAGACGAAAGTGGGCCAATAATGACTGGGCTAGACCCAGAGGTCTCAATGTTAACCCCGAGAAGACTGAAATATGTCTGTTCACGAGGAAGACGAAGGTGGGCTAATTTAACGCACCATGTTTCCTCAATAAGACGATTTCGATATCTGACAAGGTCAAATACTTAGGTGTGATCTTGGACAGGGAACTGAATTGGAAGTGTCACATTCAGGAGCGTACTGAGAAGGCTCACAGATGTTGGACATTATGTAGACGGGCCGTAGGCTCGAAATGGGGCCTGCATCCTAGGAAAGTCCATTGGCTCTACAGGAGCAAGATTAGACCAATACAAGGTCAAATACTTAGGTGTGATCTTGGACAGGAAACTGAATTGGTAGTGTCACATTCAGGAGCATACTGAGAAGGCTCATAGATGTTGGGCACTATGTGGACGGGCCGTAGGCTCCAAATGGGGCCTGAATCCTAGGATGGTCCACTGGCTCTACGGTTCAGTAGTTTGGTGGACTGCTATGGAGAAAAAGTAGAAAAAGTACATAAGGACCATACAACAGGTTCAGAGAACATGTTGTCTTGACATAGACGGAGCGATGAGGACCACGCCCACTGGAGACTGTTCTAGATATCCGACCCATTGACATACAGATTAAATGTGAGGCAGCCACTGCGGCTATGAGACATAAGGTGATGGGAGAATGGATTGAGGAAGGGAGCATCTCATACCATAGCGGTATAATCGAGGCGACGATAGGAAACCTGGAAAGAAGGAAAGAGGTATCCGATCGGATAACTGAGATGAACCTTGAAGTCGAGTGCGACGCACTGCTGCCATCGGCACAGTCTTGGATTGACGCAACCCTAGTATTGCCATCTGGAAGATCATGTTACAGGACAGAGTGGGCCTGGGGGTTTACATTGAGAACCCAGTGACTGAGATCTGTTTTAGACTGCCTGACCATTATACGGTCCGGCAGTCGGAGATTCGGGCGATCACGGAATGCGTGAAGTTGTGTTGTGCTATCGCGAGGACATCGAGTGCGAACATCTTAACCGACAGTAACATTGCCATAAGGGCAATAACAACCGGAAGGTAAGGTCACGAACAGTTTTGCAGTGTAAGAAGGAGATTAAAGCCTTCTCTGAGGATGGGAAAATCCGCATCGTTTGGGTGCCGTGCTATAACGGAGTAAGGGGAAATGAAAGGGCAGACGATTTGGCGGTGAAGGCCAAAGGACTGCTGTCAATAAACTTGGTTAACCCGAAGCCTTTCGGGTGGACGCAGTCCGAGTTAAGGGAGTGGGCGACGAATGCGCATGCAACATTGTGGAACAGCGAAATGGTCGGTAGGACGGCGAAAATCAATGGGGGAATCCAGATCGTGAGAAGACGGGGCTATTACTGAAAGGAAGCAAGAAGGAGATCAGTTATAACCATGATCGGCTGAAATGACCATTGGAGGGTATATGTGATGGAGCGACATCCCATTACTTGGACCTCATTTTTAATGCCATATATGTAATCTACTACCGAATACTTTTCATTTGAATCCCATATTGATAGGAACGTCGAATACAACTGTTTAGAGGAGATTTGGGGATTGGGCGGCCCGCTGGGTACTTGGATGCAAAATTTAATACCATATTCGTTTTTTAGACTCCAATACCTTTCAATTGATACCCATATTGTGATTATCAGTCCACTTTTGGTTTTGGGTGGCGTTTTTGAGGTTAGGGGGAGGGTCCGCCAACATTCGATATCTAAAAATTATATAACCTATGTTTCTTTCCACATAAACCTACACTATCTGTGAAAATTTTAACCAAATCGGTTCAGCCGATTTTGATTCTACGGAACAAACAAACCGACCGAGTCTCACATAGTCGCGATGGGTCATATGCCAATTTGGGGCTTTTTTGGGTGGTGGGGTGACTCCCTATACTTCGATCTGATTTTGAATGTCAAATACGTAATCTATTCCCAAATACCTTTCATTTGAGTTCCATATTTATATGGACGTTCAATTCGTATGATTTTAGAAGTTTTGGTGTTAGGACGACTTCCTGGGTACTTGGACCCAATTTTTATAACCATATTCATATTCTTTGTTTCAATACCTTTCATTTCATATACATATTGCCCTCATCCGTCAACTTTTGATTTTGGTTGATGTTTTTGGGTAACGGGGGAGGGTCCGCCCCCTTCCGATATTAACAAATTATAAAGCCTATTCCTTCTTCCTGACTATATTCGTAATGTACTTCCCAATACCTCTTATTTGAGTCCCATATTGTCATAATCGTCCAATATGCCTATTTGAAGAGATTTTGGGGTTGGGGCGGCCCCCAGTGGCTTGAACCCAATTTTTAATATGAAATTCGTACTCTACTCCTGAATACCTTTCATTTGAGTCCCATATTGTCCTGATCGGTACACTTTTATTTTTGGATAGTACCTTTGGGGTAAGGGGGAGGGTCCGCTCCCCTTCCGATGTTAAAAAACTATAAAGCCTAAGTTTCCTTCCAGACCAACCTACACAATCTGTGAAAGTTTCAAGGTAATCGTTTCAGCCGTTTTTGAGTCTGTATGGATCAAACAATTTCGGAAAATTATTTTTTTTTTTATTTTAGATTTCTATTTAATTTTTATAAAAATATTCTAAAATTAAGAGCTTTTAGAAGAGTTGTACAAAATTGTTTATTTGACCAGCATAAGCGAGAGAAAAGTCACAGCTGTCCAAAGGAGCAGCGTTAAGACCAAACAGAGTAACAGTTCATTTAAACAATCGCTAGGTAAATGAACCAACAGGCCATGCACATACATATGTCCATACTAACCCAAAAGACTTTCACAGCGATTCTATACCATGCGCCACTTTAAGACGCTTCCTAATCATTGTTTTGGTCTCGTCACAAACTCAAAGGCTAACAACAATGATTGCAAAAATTAGATAAAAATGAATAGCCAAGAAGAATATCCGAAAAACACGGCTAATACCTGCTTGAAGCCGAACAATCATTGTTCAACAATGTGCCTTCGAAGACACTGAGCACTAACTGTAGTCAATTGGGTGTCTTTGTGTGTGTGTGAGTGAGTGTCAATAGCCAAAATCAGGTTCAATGCATTCACAATTCGATCACAACACAGAAACCCATGCAAAACCACACACTGTATTATGCAGGTATCGCAGGTTGACAAAGAAACAAAAAAAAAACAAACATCTGGATGAGACAATAAGTTTGGGAACTCATGAATGTGTTATTATTTGACTTAAGCAGGGTATTTAGGCTATCGATAAGAATAACCCAGCATACATACAAAAGGAAGAACGATTTGTTGTATTAAATAAAAAATAAAATAAAATAAAATAAAATAAAATAAAATAAAATAAAATAAAATAAAATAAAATAAAATAAAATAAAATAAAATAAAATAAAATAAAATAAAATAAAATAAAATAAAATAAAATAAAATAAAATAAAATAAAATAAAATAAAATAAAATAAAATAAAATAAAATAAAATAAAATAAAATAAAATAAAATAAAATAAAATAAAATAAAATGAAATAAAATAAAATAAAATAAAACAAAATAGAGTAAATTAAAATAAAATAAAATAAAAGAAAATAATATAAAATAAAATAAAATGAAAAAAAAAATAAAATAAAATAAAAAAAGTAAAATAAAATAAAATAAAATAAAATAAAATAAAATAAAATAAAATAAAATAAAATAAAATAAAATAAAATTAAATAAAATAAAATAAAATAAAATAGAATAAAATAAAATAAAATAAAATAAAATAAAATAAAATGAAATAAAATAAAATAAAATAAAACAAAATAGAGTAAATTAAAATAAAATAAAATAAAAGAAAATAATATAAAATAAAATAAAATGAAAAAAAAAAATAAAATAAAATAAAAAAAGTAAAATAAAATAAAATAAAATAAAATAAAATTAAATAAAATAAAATAGAATAAAATAAAACAAAACAAAATTAAATAAAACAAAATAAAATAAAATGAAATAAAATAAAATAATATAAAATAAAATAAATTAAAATTAAATAAAATATAATAAAATAAACAGAAATTAAATAAACAAAAATAAAAATAAGACAAAATAAAATAACATAAAATAAAATAAAGTAAAAAGAAATAAAATAAAATAAAAAAATAATAAAATAAAATAAAAGAAGTTATAATCCGATGATTCGGACCATAACTGAATGCTGAACGTTGTAGAAGTCATTGTGTAATATTTCCATTCATTCGGATAAGAATTGCGCCTTGTAGGGGCTCAAGAAACTTAATCGGGAGATCGGTTTATATGGGAGCGGTTTATATATAAGCTATAGATCGATTCAGACCATATAAGACACGTATGTTGAAGGTCAAGAGAGAAGCCGTTGTACCAAATTTCTGCCAAATCGGGTGAGAATTGCGCCCTCTAGAGGCTCAAGAAGTCTAGATCCCAAATCGGTTTATATGGCAGCTATATCAGGTTATGTACCGATTAGCGCCATACTCAGCACAGTTATTGGAAGTCATAACAAAACACCTCATGCAAAATTTCAGCCAAATGGGGTGAGAATTGCGCGCTCTATGGGCTCAAGAAGTCAAGATCCAAGATCGGTTTATATGACAGCTATACCAGATTATGAACCGATTTGAATTATACTTAAAACAACTATTGAAAGTGCCACCAAAAACGTGCAAAATTTCTTTCAAATCGGACCAGAATCGCGGCTTCTAGAGGCTGGAGAAGTCATGACCCAAGATGGGTTTATATGGCAGCTATATCAAAACATAGACAGATATAAAACATACTTAACGCAGTTGTTGAAAGTGATACCAAAACATCACGTGCAAAATTTCAGTCAAATCGGACGAGAATTGCGCCCTCTAGAGGCTCAAGAATCAAGACCCAAGATCGGTTTATATGGCAGCTATATTAAAACATGGACCGATTTGATCCATTTACAATCGTGTTTTGTGTCTCTGTCAAACGTCTCTGTTTGGTCTACAATATAGCCATGGATCGTCTTACAAACAAACAACGCTTGCAAATTATTGAATTTTATTATCAAAGTGCGTGCTCTGTTAAAAAAGTTCATCTCGCGGTTCTTCTTCAGCGACGAAGCTCATTATACCTATCACTTTACAATGGGGGTATACTAACCTAGTCATTCCGTTTGTAACACTTCGAAATATTGATCGTCTCGACATGCTGAGTCGATTTAGCCAGGTCCGTCTGCCTGTCGAAATCACGATAACTTTCGACCGCGTAAAGCTAGCCGCTTGAAATTTTGCACAGATTCTTAGTATTGATGTAGGTCGTTGGGGATTGCAAATGGACCATAACGGTTCAGATTTGGATACAGATCCCATATAAACCGATCTCCCGATTTGACTTCTGGAGTCGCAGTTTTTGTCCGATTTGGATGAATTTTGTATATATAAAGTTCTGTTATGACTTCCAATAACTGTGGCATGTACGATTTAAATTGGTGAAGAACCTGATATAGCTCCCATATAAACCGATCTCCCGATTTCACTTCTTGAACACCTGGTAGCCTCAATTTTCATCCGATTTGCCTGAAATTATGTACAAAGTGTTCTGTTATGACTTCCAACTACTGTGTCAAGTACGGAGCAAATCGATCTATAACCTGATATAGCCCCCATATAAACCGATCTCCCGATTTGACTTCTTGAGCCCCTGGAAGCCTCAATTTTTGTCCAATTTGGCTTTTGCATGTAGTGTTCTGTTATGACTTCCAACAACTGTGCCAAGTACGGTCCAAGTCGGTCAATAACCTGATATAGCTCCGTATGGAGCATTCCACTATCCGAAAACTGTGAACGAGCTACCGGGCAGCTCGCAGCTAAGCTTCTCGTGATAACAATGAAAACCACACAGAACGAAGCTCAAAGTTCTAGCCTGTGCGGTGCCCATAGTTATTCCGTGCCGAGTACACAGTTTGCTGGGAATAGTTTTGTAATCAAAATGGAGTTCTTCATTTTTCGATACCTCGGGTGAATAAGGGTGAATACAATGCGTCTTCCTATACCCCCACATGTAGTAATCCACATATGAATACCAATTTGATTCCACGTATTTGGACGTGTTCACCTCCTTGTTTAGGAGCGGAGAACTACCTAAAACTACTTCCGATCTATGGGTCACGACACCCGGTCGAAAACGCAACTCCACGCCGAGCTTGCTCTCTACCCGTAATAACAAACGCCGCAACATCGACATGAGCAAGGCAGGTGATAGGCCATGTCATGCGCAGTATAAAATAACTCGATCGCGCTGACACAGCAACATCACGTTATGGATAACTAGCGTCTATTTACACCTTCACTAAGTCTCGTTCGTTTCCTAACAAATACTTCCCGGTAAAAGATGGCCAACTGAAGTTCCAGGGGCTCCTGAGACCCTTGGTACTAGATTATAGTCTCTGGTGGGACTTCAGAACTTAAAAGACTACTACCACTTGAACCCCAAACAACTCCCGACTGGACAGCTAGGAAAGGAAATCTCCCTAAGCCAACAATAGTCAGCATACAAGAGAATAGACAAAAACATCATACAATAGGGCGATATATATCCGACCCATGCAACTATGGACATACACCTAACCCTGTAATCGGCTTGTTGTGCGCTGTAAATACTAAAAAGTAACCTTGAACAAGAAAGTTTAAGTCAGGAATTCCGTGTTGCTTAAAAAATTCCCAAATGTTTTCCATACCACGCCCCTTGATTGGTTTATGTCTGGTATTGTGTCCCCATCTAAGTGGCGATGTCGGTTAGCCGCGAAAGCCGGGCAGTGACAAAGGAAATGCTTTCGTCTCATCATCTTCCACGCATGCCCTTCATATGATATCACTTGCCGCTGTATTTTTGCATAAGTGAGGTCGTGAGTATTTTTGCATAAGTGAGGTCCTGTTATGATACCGAAAGCTTTACTGATCTCCCGCTTGCTTCCTTTCAGTAATAGCCTCGTCCTCTCACGATCCGGATCCCCCCTATAGGATTTTCGCCGTCCTACCGACCGTTTCGCTGTTCCACAATGTTGCATGAGCATTCGTCGCCCACTCCCTTAACTCGGACTGCGTCGACCCGAAAGGCTTCCGGTTAACCAAGTTTATTGACGGCAGTCCTCTAACCTTTACCGGCAAATCGTCTGCCCTTTCATTTCCCCTTACTCCGTGATGGTCGGCAGGGCGTTAATCCCCTTCTTACACTGCAAGACTGTTCGTGACCTTAACGTCCTGGTTGTTATTGCCCTTATGGCAATTTTACTGTCGGTAAAGATGATCACACTCGGCGTCCTCGCGTTAGAACCACCAACCTCACGCATTCCGTGATCGCCCGGATCTCCGCATGCAGGACCATATTATTGTCAGGCAGTCTAAAACAGATCTCCGTCCCTGGAATCTCAATGTAAACCCCCAGGCCCACTCTGTCCTCTAGCTTTGATCCATCCGTGTAACATGATCTTCCGTCAATCCAAGACTCAAGTGTTGTCTCAGGTATCCGATCGGAACATCTTCCATTCCTTCCAGATTTCCAGTCGTAGCCTCGTCTCCTAATAACTACATCTCGGGAATAGGAAACCAACCTTCCAACAGTCGTCCCGTCTTGAAGGGCTCTACTGAAAATCCACATCGCCTCGCTGCATAGTACGGGTATACTGTCAGTACATCCCTCTAGTCCTCAGGTCTCCCACAGTCACACAAATCAGTCACGGAAAAGTTCCTCTGATGCAAAAATGCATTAAAGGAGCCATGTCCCGTCAGTATGAAACCCAGACTTAGGCCGAAGCCAAAGTCCGGGCGGTCTCGTACGAACTTCGCGTCGCGAATAAATTCGTAAGTCATCCTACCGTTATCACTATCATCCATCACCAAGACGCTCCACAAGAACCAGTGAGCCAATCCTCGCACACTTATGGATTTCCCTTTTTCGCGATGTACAGAACAGCCATGAAACTCACGAGTAAATGAAGTGAGGGCGCACCAAGCAACATCTGTGGTGCATCTGTCGAAACAGTCCTACATACCGGCAAGCAATCCAGCATAGCCACCCTCTGACAAAAGAGGATCTTCTTCCTTCCAAGTACAGCCGCAGCATTTCCATGCCATACGGGTGCTCCACAAGTTGCGCAAGCAACAAATAGACCACCATATATGGATCGAACAGCGTTACGACAATGATCCCAATCACTTCTCAGAACACAACCAATCCGGCTGCTCCAATCATCTTCTCCTTCGCCTGATCCACATGGACCAAGAAACCCATTCTCTCTGAAACAGTCACTCCCAGTTATTTTACAAGAGCTACGTTTCTAAGTTCCGCCAGATCGAATCGTGGGTGGACGATTCCGCACACATACATATATTAAAAAACTGTTATAAAAGTGTTATAATGTTAACGCTTTCTGAAAAGTTGGGTTAACTGTTATAAAAACTGTTTGCAAATGCAAATTTGCCCATTAACATTCCATTAAGGAACAGGGATACTTCTCACATATCAATGAGTGCGGTCCGATTCAAGTTTTACGCTCAATGATAAGCGGCCTCCTTTTTATATTCGAGTCCGATTGACGTGACGCAGTGCGACACCTTTTTGTGAAGAAGTTTTTACAAGGCTGCCATACCAAATGGTACAGTACCTCACAAATATCGCCATTACTAGGAGGGGATAACCATCGCTGAAAATTTGTTGCAGATATTCTCGCCAGGATTCGAACCCAGGTATTCAGCGTCATAGGCGTACATGTTAACCGCTTGGCAGCGGTGGCCTCCGGTTTATCTTGTGAAAACTTCGATTTTTTTCAATTATACAATAAGGGATAAAAAAAATAATGTTTCACAACAGTATAACAGTTTTCGGAGACATTTCTGTTGGCTGTTATAAAATGTATCAAAGTTGTGGCTATATCTATCACCTATAAGAAAATGTTAGCCCAAATGCCCATAAATTTCACCTCTCACAATGTATGACAGTATAACAGTTTCAATATAAATACATAAAATAACTGGTATAAAATGATTGCATCTCTATTATCATTATTACGTATTGAAGAATAAACAAAAATTAAAAAAAAAAAATAAAACTTGAAAATTAAAAAATATTTATATACGGCAGTATAACAGTTTTCAGAAAACTATGTTAGCTGTTGTGAAATATATAAATAAAATTGAAATATATAAAAACCCAATACATAAAATAACTGGTATAAAATGATTGCATCTCTATTATCTTTATTGCGTACTAAAGCATAAACAAAAAATAAAAAATAAATAAAACTTGAAACTGAAAAACTATTTATATACGGCAGTATAACAGTTTTCAGAAAACTATGTTAGCTGTTGTGAAATATATAAAATTGGTGGTTGTCTCTTCTGTACATAAAAAAAAAACTATTCTAAAAGTCTGTATATTGCCCGTCTTCACGATGTATGCCAGTATAACAGTTATAAGATAAAGGGAAAGCTTGTTTAAAATGGTTCCATCTTCACATTCTTCCACTCGCATTGAAGTACAAATAACAAAAAATGTTTTTCACTCAGTTATATTTGCCTTTTACGGCTGCATATATATAAACCATGGTATAACAGTTTGCGAATAATTTTGTTAGCTTTTATAAAATGGATAAAGTAGTGGCATATCATCAGTATATAAAGCGAAGACACATACATTGCTCTTCTCACAATGTATGACAGTATAACAGTTTCAATATCTATAAAATAACTGGTATAAATTAAATGCATAGGCACTCTCTTTCGTTCATATTGAAGAATAATATAAAAAAAATATTCATATCCAGAGTATCACAGTTTCCGAAATATTATGTTAGCAATTATAAAATAGATAAAGGTTGTGGCTCTATCTTTTGTAAATAAGACACAAGTCACCTTTGCCTATGCTCCTATATCCACCAGTCATAAAGATATTTATATCCATTCTATGTATTAGAATTTCATCAATTTGCAATGCCACCCTAGCCTTAGTCACTGGGATATGAGTCAATAAAATTATGAAATTCACACAATGGTTATTACAAAATGTATTGCAAACGTAAGGCGGCATTAATGCATTGCACAATTCACAGCTGTAGCTGGGATGTACGATTTATACTCTCATGCATACATACGAGCGAACACACACATATGTATACATATAAATTTATATATAAAAATATATTCATTACTTCTTAAAATGCAAGTACGTTGAGTTGAATTGAGTGTTGAGAAGCGACGTTTATTGCCCTTCCAAGCAATGAATATGCAAACGTACTTTTGTGTACGAGTGTGTGTGTGTGTGAGTGTAAATGTGCGATTAAATATGTGCGAAGCCAACAATGAAGGCTGTTGAGCTAATTTTCAAATAAACCACAAGAAACAGCTTGAGCGACACAAAATTGCCAATCATTAATAATGAAACACTTCCAGCTATAAGAAAAATCCGTAGCAACGTGACATTATACCTTTTGAACAGTGGTATTAAGATTTGCTTGTAAGGAAGGTAGAGGTTAACAAAACTTCTGGGGAAACTAAAAAAATTCTCTGTTCGAAAACAAGTAATGGTGAATTACTTAAAATGTAAGCAAAACAATAATGTACAACCAAGCATTTAATTTCGATAAATCTGACGGAAAGAGGGCAAACGAAACGGAAGTACAATTGATAGTCATATGGATAGAAGGGTTAGACAAAAAACTGATTAGTGAAAGGACAAACGAGCCTTTTTTTATGCTGGCAGTATATGGGCTTTGGACGATTTTGTCTCTTTTCGTAGGTGATCAGTTTGGGACAATTTGATCAGACAATTAAGTCTGGCCGAAGACTTTAATCTTATACCACAGATGTCAGCAGTCTCTGGGACTTCGTTTCAAGCCTGAAAATGGTGAAGTCTCGTATGGGCCGGGGATCTGCAGCGGAGTATTACATTTGCTGTGCACCGCAAATATACTTGCTTTTTTAAATGAACGCAACTAACGCAACACAGTGGGCCAAATGGCAAAAAAATTGGAAATAAGTCTACAACTTTTTATCTGTTGATTTTAGCCATACAAAATGTTCTAGACATTTGTAGAGGAGGACATAGGCTTTCAGAAAAGTGCTGTTGTTGGTCCATATCTTTAATACAGGGTGAGCTACAGGGTGTGAAAGTTGACCACTTTTGACTTCTCCAAGCTTCTGGGGGCCATAACTTTTGATCTACTCAACCGATTTACATGATTTAGGACTCTAGAGAAAGAGCTTGACAAGATCTAAAAAACTTATGCATAAAGTACCATGCCATCGTGTACTGTTAAGGAGTTATGAATTGTTTAATTTTAAAATATGAAAATTTGGCCTTGGTTTTTTTCAGTGTTTTTTAAATAACTCCGTCAATTTTAAAGCTATAAACTTCATACTTCACACAAATTATGCCAGCATATGTGTGCATAAAATACAAAAGGAATCACGTGAATATCTTTGGCGGTTTAAAAATGGCATCGTTTTCAATATGAAAAATATTTTTTTTGTCAAAAAATTGCAAAATTTTTCAAAAAAGATACTCCCATTTCCTTTAAGTTTTCGCAAACTTTGGCCATCAAAGCATTATCATTTCTTTCCATTTTCACAAAGTCGAGGTATTAAGAAAAGTTTTAAGTGCTAATTTGGCTAATTTCGATATCAAACAACACCGTTATCTTAAGACCAAAATGGCCAATTTTTTTACTAAACTTCAAAAGTTTCTCACTGGAAAAAAAGTTCCACGGGGATTTTTTCGCTTTTTTTGAACTTAAATGAAAGCTTAAAATGTTCCCAACATTTTAAGGTATGTCTCGCCATATCCTAGCCATAAATGAGATCGTAGCGATCAAAATACTGAAAAAAGTCAATTTTCAAGTAGTGCTATATTCATTGCTAAAAAACAAGTATTACGTCACATTTTATTGCAAAGATGTTAAATAAACTTTTATTTGGTAACACTTCTTCTACAAAACACAAAAAGAATCATGGAAATATCTCTATTCTATTCCATTTTATGGAACCGGCAATAAAAAAGTCAATTTTTCAAAAAAGTCGAATTTCCCAAATTTTGTTTTTGTTGTCCTAATTGCACATGACACACTATAGCCATATTTACGCAACATACCTTATCGTAAAGGAAATTTTCATACCTTTCCAACGATGTATAAAACATTTCTCAACTCGGATTCTATCTACTCTAAAATTCATTTACACTTCATTAAACTCTATATAAAAATGTCTATTTGTGAAATGGAACCTTATATGGGGCCTACACTAAAACATTGATAGATTTGCCCAGGGTTTACAATACAAATGTGTTAGAATAAAAAAAGGTCTCCTGCCAAAGTTTAAAAAAATTGGAATAAAAATATGTGTTTTAGAGCGAAAACACTTCGCATCGGCGTGCGTTTATATGTATATTAGCTACTCCCAAAATAAAAAAGCATTTTAGTTTTGTATTATTTGATTTTATTCTCTACCAAATAATCTAAGGTATCAAAATTTAAAAGCTCTTTAATTTGAATGGCATCGGGATCGTCCTTATCTATATCGTCACATATTTTTGGTAGCCATTTAGTTCTGATGCTGTATAGTACCGGATCAGACGATAACAATAAATATTGAAGTAAATCATAATTTTGGTTAAATTTGGTGCTCTTTCGGGTATTGAAAAGCCGGAACTGTTTAACATCTCTATTACGGGATTCCTGAGCTTCTTCTGTAAGTTCTCCTAACGGAAGTATGTTGTATTCCACAATTTCCTTGCCATGATGTAAGACTTTATGTACTGTCGGTGTTAAAGCTTTCCACGAATATAAATCAGATAAAATGTTTTTTGTGTCATTACTATAAGCTTCAAATTTGGTTGAATTTATCATCTTTTTGCTATTGATTACAGCCAAAATCACTTTGAATCGTCTTAGCAAGTGTTCATCAAGACCGGTTATTTTAGATGTCGATACGGGGTCCTCAAAAAACCGCCTTGCCGAGTTGCCATCATTTGTGCTTCCGTATCCGTAAAGAGGTTTATCTATTATAAGTCCCTTTTGTTTAAACTCCAACTGGATTCGATTCTTCTCTTCCTGCCTCATTTTGTGAAGATCTTGGTTGTTTCTAGCAGAGACATCGCGGTTTCCAGGGCTAGTCCGATATTTAAGGTCATACGATAAATGCAAACAATACTCCATGAATCGAATTCTACAGTGCAGGGGCGAAATACCGAAATTGAGCGCATTTTCGTTTACTAAATTTTCATCAGACTTGTCCTCGAATTGCCCATTCTTCTTGCCACAAATATTGCATCTCCAATTGGACATAACGCCAGTTAATGCGTTTGCCACCTTTCCATCGATCATAGTGAGTTGTAGTTGAAACGAAACTTTTATATTTCTTCCCAATTGGTTTATAACAATCATGGGTAATGCAGCAATTTCTTCCTTTATTTCGTTCACCAAAGATCGTGTTGTGTTCCGGTCTTCCTTTGTATACTCAAACCGAATTGGGCGACATAAATATTTTGACCCAGGTGTTCTATTTATCCATATATCTTGAAATGCATTTTCTTTCGATGATGAAGATTGGTCCTTGTACAATCTCATTCTCAATGGTACTAATGATGCCATGAAAATTGATGCGAAGTTGGTATCTATTTCTGTTTGTTGCTTATATTCGGAAAATCCAGATGATCCATCACAACCCCATTTGCTGATCAAAACCACTTCGGAATTATTACATGTGTTCAACTGTTCTTCAGTAAAATTAGAAATAATTCTAACAGCTGTATTTTCAACAAGATCAGCAAGTTTCACTCTTGCTTTTAATTCGTCCACGTATATATTTGATGGCACCATTTTCGTCCTGGTGTTGTACAATTTATGTTTTGAGGGTAAACAACCCCATCCTTTTTCACGAAGAGCCTTCCTCATTGTTGAGTATTTGTTTCTTGAGAGGCCTAGGTTCAAAATCAGGGCCAGTGCATCTTCCTCCGTGAATTCTGTAGTCGATTTTGGAGTTGGAATACTTTCTACCATTCTCTTTACCCTTTTCGGAGATGCTAATGGTAAAACATCGACAATTCGTCCAACATTTTTTGGTTGTGTTTTTAACAATGCTGTTTTGAACGTATCTTTTATTAAATTTGGCGGATGTGCCGCCAATAGTTCCTCTTGTTTTTTCTTTTTGGTTTTCTCCGTAACTTCGTCGTATGCTTTGCTAGGCCGGCCGGGAATCAGCGGTTTAATTTCAATAAGTAGATCCGATTTCAGCCACTTCTCATACATTTTGAAAAACTTGATTTTTGCGAATGAACATTCTGGCAACCTTCTCTCAAATGATTTGTAGAATTTTTCAAGTTTGTCTAAAGCGTCTTTATTTAGCCTTATTCCATATATGTGGTCCAAAGTGTAAACAAGTTCCTTAAATGACTCCGTGTATGATTTGGAATCATTTTTGATGTCCCATACAATTTTCGAAAGAGTGGAATACTTCAGTATGACTTCCATAACTTATAAATGTCCTTTACGCCTCTACAAAATATAATGAAGAAAATTTGGATTTTGTTCAAATATTTATGCAATATATTCACAATTAATGACCCATTTCAGGTATCAGACGCAATCGTAAAAAGGGGTCCAAAGTGCCTCTTTTTACTTACTCTTCTATAATTATTTACCTGGACTCGAATTTGGTTAAAAAAAATGACAATGAATTTTTTATGGGTAGGTTTTTTCACATTCATTGATACGGTGGATTTCCTGGGAATTCGACATAGCGAAACAGGTAACATTTGTCTGCATCAAATCTTAACACAAATATATATATATATGCAGGTATATTTCTAGGTTAATTTTTATTCAAAAATCATCAGCTTACATTAAAAATAGATGTAGGTACTATACAAACGCACGCCGATGCGAAGTGTTTTCGCTCTAAAACACATATTTTTATTCCAATTTTTTTAAACTTTGGCAGGAGACCTTTTTTTATTCTAACACATTTGTATTGTAAACCCTGGGCAAATCTATCAATGTTTTAGTGTAGGCCCCATATAAGGTTCCATTTCACAAATAGACATTTTTATATAGAGTTTAATGAAGTGTAAATGAATTTTAGAGTAGATAGAATCCGAGTTGAGAAATGTTTTATACATCGTTGGAAAGGTATGAAAATTTCCTTTACGATAAGGTATGTTGCGTAAATATGGCTATAGTGTGTCATGTGCAATTAGGACAACAAAAACAAAATTTGGGAAATTCGACTTTTTTGAAAAATTGACTTTTTTATTGCCGGTTCCATAAAATGGAATAGAATAGAGATATTTCCATGATTCTTTTTGTGTTTTGTAGAAGAAGTGTTACCAAATAAAAGTTTATTTAACATCTTTGCAATAAAATGTGACGTAATACTTGTTTTTTAGCAATGAATATAGCACTACTTGAAAATTGACTTTTTTCAGTATTTTGATCGCTACGATCTCATTTATGGCTAGGATATGGCGAGACATACCTTAAAATGTTGGGAACATTTTAAGCTTTCATTTAAGTTCAAAAAAAGCGAAAAAATCCCCGTGGAACTTTTTTTCCAGTGAGAAACTTTTGAAGTTTAGTAAAAAAATTGGCCATTTTGGTCTTAAGATAACGGTGTTGTTTGATATCGAAATTAGCCAAATTAGCACTTAAAACTTTTCTTAATACCTCGACTTTGTGAAAATGGAAAGAAATGATAATGCTTTGATGGCCAAAGTTTGCGAAAACTTAAAGGAAATGGGAGTATCTTTTTTGAAAAATTTTGCAATTTTTTGACAAAAAAAATATTTTTCATATTGAAAACGATGCCATTTTTAAACCGCCAAAGATATTCACGTGATTCCTTTTGTATTTTATGCACACATATGCTGGCATAATTTGTGTGAAGTATGAAGTTTATAGCTTTAAAATTGACGGAGTTATTTAAAAAACACTGAAAAAAACCAAGGCCAAATTTTCATATTTTAAAATTAAACAATTCATAACTCCTTAACAGTACACGATGGCATGGTACTTTATGCATAAGTTTTTTAGATCTTGTCAAGCTCTTTCTCTAGAGTCCTAAATCATGTAAATCGGTTGAGTAGATCAAAAGTTATGGCCCCCAGAAGCTTGGAGAAGTCAAAAGTGGTCAACTTTCACACCCTGTAGCTCACCCTGTATTAAAGATATGGACCAACAACAGCACTTTTCTGAAAGCCTATGTCCTCCTCTACAAATGTCTAGAACATTTTGTATGGCTAAAATCAACAGATAAAAAGTTGTAGACTTATTTCCAATTTTTTTGCCATTTGGCCCACTGTGCGCAACCATTCAATTGTAATCAACGCAACCAACTTGTACAAAAACACAAATGATTTTGCGGTGGAGCTGATGTATGAGTATGAGTATTTGTGGTGGTAGCTTCATAGCGATACATACACATGCGTATCGCTATGAAGCTACCACCACAAATACTCATACTCATGTCCCTCTTGTATTTGCGGTGGTAGCATGAGTGTTTGCCAAAAACAACGCAAGCACCGCAATTTTATTATACCCACCACCATAGGATGGGAGTTTACTAATCTAGTCATTCCGTTTGTAACACCTTGAAACATTGATCTAGGACCCCATAAAATATATATATTCTTGATCGTCTCGACATTCTGAGTCGATCTAGCCATGTCCGTCCTTCCGTCCGAAATTACGATAGCGGTCGGACGAGTAAAGCTAGACGCTTCAAATTTTGCGCGATAACTTAGTATCGATATAAGTCGTTGAGGATTGCAAATGGGCCATAACGATTCAGATTTGGAGGTAGCTCCTATATAAACCGATCTTCCGATTTAACCTTTGGAGCCCTTGGAAGCCGCAATTTTTGTCCGATTTGAATGAAATTTTGCACGTAGTGCTCTGTAATGACCCCTCAAAGACTGAGTCAAGTACGGTATAAATCGGTCTATAACCTGATATAGCTCCCATATAAACCGATCTCACGATTGGAATTTTGAGCCCCTGAAAGCCGCAATTTTCATCCGATTTGGCTGAAATTTTGTACATAGCGATCTGTTATGCCAAGTACGGTTCAAATCGATGGAGAACCTGATATAGCTCGAGCTAGCGATTTGATTTCTTGAGCCACTAGAACGTGGCTGATAGCCTCTGTTTTTCTTTGATTTGGCTGAAATTTTGCATGTAGTGTTCTATTATGACTTCCAACAACTGTGCGAAGTACGGTCCAAATCGGTCTATAACCTGATAAAGCTCCCATAAAAACCGATCTCCTGATTTCACTTCTTGAGCCCCTGGAAGCCGCAATTTCTGTCCGATTGGGCAGAAATTTTGCATATAGTGTTTCGTAACCTCTGCCAACAACTGTGGCAAGTACGGTCCAAATCGTTCAAAAACCTGATATAACTCCCATACAAGCCGATCTCCCGATTTGACTTCTTGAGCCCTTGCAAGCCGCAATTGTTGTCCGATTTGGCTAAAATTTTGCATATAGTGTTCTGTTATGACTCTTAACAACTGTGCTAAATACGGTCCAAATCGGTCTATAACCATATATAGCTCCCATATTTTGGCCAAATCCATGGTGGGGGTTTCCCATGATTCGGCCCGGCCGAACTTAGCACGCTTTTACTTGTTTTTTTGCTTTAAATTAATTTGAAAAAATTTCAAAAAAAAAACTTTAAATAAAGGGTATTCAGGAACGAAATTGAATATTATCAACATAAAAGTTTACTTTTCCATGGCAGCGGGTTTCACGCACCGGATTGAACCGATGGCATCCTTCATCTGCAAGGACTACCATCTTAGTGTACATGTTTGACCTTTTTTCGTCATGGCAGAGGCACATCCCGGAGTGCCTTCTCCGCACGCTTTTGGTACGTGCCGGGATGAAAAGACCCCCGAATCCTGGCTCTGTTCGGTTTGCCAGAACCGCCTCCATCATCGGTCGTTGTCCGTGAGGTGCATGGAGTGAGGGCATTTTCGATCTTGCTCTGGCCTTACATCACTACGGGAATATAGTCGCACTGAATATGTTGCAAGGTGCTGTGCGAAGATAGACAGCAGTGGGTCACAAGCGTCGTCAATGTAGCCTTCTGCATCCTCGTTGTCGTACTATGTGACCTCTCCGAATTCTCCCGTGCGGCAATATACGCAACTGCAGCATCCCAGCTTCAATATTGCCAGGCCAGTACCGGAAAGTGTATCTCTCTTGAAATTGAATTGCAATGGTCTGAGAGGCAAGATCGATGAGATAGTGGATTTTAAGAGTCTGAAGAATAGAATGGCTAAAGCGTTCCAGGCGACAAAGCTGACCATCACCTGCAGCCTGAACAGTTGTCACGGATAAGTTAATGGCACTGCACATCCACCTAAATAATTGTAGCATTGCTCCCATTCTATATTTGGTCTGCCCATGCTCTGCGATTAAAAGTGTGAGAGCAGAGCAAATACCGAGTGGAGAGTTAGGTTAGGTCCACCAGTAGCAAAGACGCTTGGGGTACTACTCCTCTCGAACCTCGTTGGAGAATTTCCATTCGCCGAGAAACAGAATGGATTTCGAAGATTGTACAGCGCAAAAACTGCTTTACATGCCATTACCGTACAAAAGTGCCGTGGCATTAATCAGCCCAGGATACGTGAAAGGAGGGTCATTGTGGCACTAATTGAGGACATCGCCAATGCGTCTCTCGAATCAGGCCTGAAACGCAAGCAATCCTCCATTCCACCCCCCAGACGGTATGGGGATCCATTATGTTGCGGACTATTGCCATGGCATCAGGAAGCATCCCATGTTAGTCGCAGAACTCCTGGATCTGGATACTCAACAGAATCAAGCACAACACACTGCTACAACAACAACATAGGGTAGGTTAGGATGAGTGGGTTGCCCAACAAAAGTGAGTTCACTCGGAGGCCCGTCTGGCCCATTGTGGTACCCTAGAAAGAAAGGGAAGAGAATGAAGATGTGAGACCTCGGAAAAGAGGTTACACACGAATATAAGAAAGACAAGATCAATGGAGAACCCGAGCGGGGGGTGAAGAAACGCACATCCCCACGCAGGCACGGATGTATTTACGCCGGAGCTTATGGCACCCCCGTAAGAACCATCCTGTTCCTTTAACAAATCTCAGAAGATGTACCAGAGGAACGTTCGCTAGTTCACGGCTCCCCAGAAAGGACAGCCTTCGTCCCTACAGACCCGGACATGAACACAGCAAGTTCTCAATAGTCTTCTTTTCATCCTTATCGTGGAAACTCCTATAGAAGTCATTGTGCGGTATTCCCATGCGCGCCACCATGCGGCCTATGGCGCAGTGTCCGGTTATGATCCCTGTCAAGGTACTCATCGCCCTCTTATCGAACGCCAGCAACTCCCTCTTCCTCCTCCGGTAGATGAGCGGCCATAGCGTTTGTGCAGTCCGGCAACCATCCACCGAGTCCCACCTCGCCACCTACGCCGCCCTGGCCATCCCCTCTACTGCGTTCAGTAGCTCAACAAATGGCACGTAGGCAAGACCGATGACGCCGATCCGCCCAACCCAGACGAACCCGACCTGGCGCACTCGCCCGCCCTTTCATTCCCAGGAATCTTCTCATGCGCAGGAACCCATGGCAGCGTCACATCGTGGGCCCGGAGCCTATCCGACATACATTTTGTTAAAATAAAAAGGCTTAGCCCTAGTAGCAAAAGCAAAACCGCAATTATGATTCGATTCATTTTATTGCTTTAATGCGGTGTTTCCATTCTCGTTTTTCATCCTCTTATAACACCGCCATGGACAAAGGCGGTGCTAAAAGCGGTGGTGCACGAAGCATAGCAATGAATGTACGAGTATTCATACGATCGCCGCTCATATCAGTGTGATGAGCATAACACCGCATCAATTGCGGTGGTGATAGATACTAACACCGCATCAATTGCGGTGTCGATAGATACTAACACCGCATTTTTTGAGTATACCGCAAATCAGAAAAATGCCACAGTTTGCAGTTCTCTGGTACGGGAGCTGTTTTTTGGAAGCAAATACAGAGTAGAACAGACCTTGGAGTGGAATTAAGCTATCAATGGGTTGCCATGATACGCAAATAACAACTACTATAGATCTACTGTGGTCCATAGGAAGGAGAGTTCGCCATCCGTGTGATTGTGAACTCACCAAATATGCCATAAAACTGCACAGGAAAAAAACTCCCCTAATACATTGAAACAGAACAAACAACCGATTTCCAATTACACTCAAAACTCTTTTCCCTTTGACAAACAAACTTAATTATGCATAATTGTAAAATCTTTTACGTTATGCCATAGAGCAAAAGCCACAGGGTACTTTCCTCTTTAGACCTAAAGTAATTTGAAGAGCAAATAATAGCAGCATAATTAAATGAGAAAAAATTTTAAAGAATTATTTAGACAACTCTTTTGCCTTTTTATCGTTTAAGTCCCTCTCTCAGTTTTTATTACATCATACCACTGTGTGCACATAAACGCACACACTTTAATAACCTCTGTACCATAATTTAAAAAGGAATAGGAGAATGGGGGCATTACCATGCGAATGTTTATTAGTAAGTTAAATTTCATTTGATGATTATTAAAATTTACTTTCAAAATGTGAAGCAGCAACAAGAAGCCTAAAATTCGATTTGCAAAGTTGTTAAAGTGTTTGTGCCTAAAAAAAAAATAAAACATCCTTTTTCTGGCTGTGCTGAGCGCCATTGTTTGATTTGATTAAAAGTGAAATAAAAAATTTATCATTTAAAGCTTGTTGAGGATACAAACAGCAATCGATCTGTTGATACAAAAGCGCCCTTTCAACAAAAACACGACATTCATCCCCCTTACACATTCATTCAAAGACATAATGCAGGGTAGCTGACACAAAGTGCTATCAAGTTCACACTTCTACTTTACTATTGTGTTGCCCAAAAAGTAATTGCGGATTTTTTAAAAGAAAGTAAATGCATTTTTAATAAAACTTAGAATGAACTTTAATCAAATATACTTTTTTACGCTTTTTTTCTAAAGCAAGCTAAAAGTAACAGCTGATAACTGACAGAAGAAAGAATGCAATTACAGAGTCACAAGCCGTTGAAAAAATTTGTCAACGCCGACTATATGAAAAATCCGCAATTACTTTTTGGGCAACCCAATATCTTCTCCAATGTAATGTTGTCTAAGAGCGACAACCCAGCACACAGAAACCCCAAAAAGACCAACTGGAACTGCTAAGAGAACAGCGTTGACGAGAGGCTTTGCTTCATAAGCCCCTCGCTATTCATAACAAGTAAGAGCGTGCTAATTTCGGCCGGGCCGAATCTTATATACCCTCCACCATGGATCGCATCTCTCGAGTTCTTTGCGCAGTATCTCTTTTAAGGCAAACAAAGAATAATGAATATGGACGGAGGAGGAGGTGTAGCTATAACAAGTTATAGTCCGATTCGGGGCTCAAGAAGCAAAATCGGGAGATCGGTTTATATGGGAGCTGTGTCAAGCTATAGATCGATTCAGACCATATTGCACACGTGTGTTGGAGGCCATGGGAGAAGCCTTTATACAAAATCTGTGCCAAATCGGATGAGAATTGGGCACTCTAGAGGCTCAAGAAGTCAAGACCCAAGATCGGTTTATATGGCAGCTATATCAGGGTGTGGGCCGATTTGAACCATACTTCGCATAAATGTTGGAAGTGATATCAAAACACCACGTGCAAAATTACAGCCAAATCGGCCTGCCTTCTAAAAGCCTTCTTTAACCTCAAGAAATCAAGACCCAAGATCGGTCTATATAGCGGCTATATAAGGTTATGAACCGATTTGAACCATACTTCGCAAAGTTGCTGGAAATGATATCAAAACGCTATGTGCAAAATTTCAGTCGAATTGGATGAGAATTGCGCCCTCTAGAGGCTCAAGAAGTCAAGACCCAAGATCGGTTTATATAGCGGCTACATCAGGTTATGAACCAATTTGAACCAAACTTCGCAAAGTTGTTGGAAGTGATATCAAAACACTATGTGCAAAATTTCAGTCAAATTGGATGAGAATTGCGCCCTCTAGAGGCTCAAGAAGTCAAGACCCAAGATCGGTTTATATAGTGGCTACATCAGGTTATGAACCAATTTGAACCAAACTTCGCGCAGTTGTTGGAAGTGATATCAAAACACTATGTGCAAATTTTCAGTCAAATTGGATGAGAATTGCGCCCTCTAGAGGCTTAAGAAGTCATGACCCAATATCGATTTATATAGCGGCAATATCAGGTTATGAACCGATTTGAACCATACTTCGCAAAGTTGTTGGAAGTGATATCAAAACGCTATGTGCAAAATTTCAGTCAAATTGGATGAGAATTGCGCCCTCTAGAGGCTCAAGAATCAGGACCCAAGATCGGTTTATATGGCAGCTATATCAAAACATGGACCGATTTGGCCCATTTACAATCCCAACCGACCTACACCAATAAGAAGTATTTGTGCAAAATTTCAAGCGGCTAGCTCTACTCCTTCAGAAGTTAGCGTGCTTTCGACAGACAGACGGACGGACGGACAGACGGACGAAAATGGCTAGTTCCGACTTAAAATGTCACGACGATCAAGAATATATATACTTTATGGGGTCTTAGACGCATACTTCGAGGTGTTACAAACAGAATGATGAAATTAGTATACCCCCATCGTATGGTGGAGGGTATAAAAAGGAGCTTGAATACACCGCCAGCCTGTTGACAGCATCTATATTGAGTAGTTATTAGAACTACCGGTCACTGACCTACTCGGGAAAGGGATCTCAGTCTATTTGGTGGTATGGAAGATTGAAGACAGTTAAACAGGAAACGAGGTGGTGCTATAAAAGGGCGAATAAAACCAAGCAGGAGGTCCTATAAAAGCGCGAATAACCGTTCAAGCCGATTGGTCCATAAATGATTGTTTGGCAAACAATACAAAATTTTAAATACTTGAGGTAGCTAACATTCAAGCCCCATGGATCAACCTCTAGACCTTCTAGGGTCCCCAAACACCTCAACATTAACTGTGTAAAGTTTCCTTTACACATCTCTATCCGTTCAAAAAATCCAGAATTATTTCCAAGATTTTTCGATTTGGCAACACTGTGCGGTATGCCGATGTAGGGTCTTTAGGCGCATTTATTATCCGATTTCCCTGAAATTCGGAACATTATACTCAATTAGACACATCAATATCAGACCCGAATATGGTCCATAGCGGGCCATATTTACACATAGCTACCATATGGACTGATCTCCCTACTTAAGGTCTTAAGTCCACAACTGAAGCATTTATAACCCGATTTCGTCGAAATTTGCGACAGTGGGTTTTATAATAAGGCCCATACATACCTGAACCAAATATGGTCCAGATCGGAACATTATTGGATATAGTTGCCATATCAACCGATTTGTCGGTTTTGGGTCTTGGGCCTATAACAGACGCATTCATTATGCGTTGAAATTTGGAACAGAAAGTCTTATCAAGACTCCCCATATCTGTGATGAATATGTTCCATATAGACCGATCTTTAGGGTCTAGAGACCATAAAAGAGGAATTAGTTTTGAAATTTGAAACATATTCGACCACAATATAGTCCAGATCGGACCATATTTATACATAGCTGCCATATAGACCGTTCTGCCGATTCAAGGTCTTAAGACCATAAAATAGTCATTTGTTAACCGATTCTCTTGAAATTTGGTAGAAACGATTTTCTTTTTTTTCTCCCGACATTACTGGTGAAGTTCATAGAAATCGGTTCAGATTTAGATATAGCTCTCATCTTATATATAAAAATGAATTTGTGTTTGTTTGTATGTATGTTCCGTGTAGACTCAAAAACGGCTGAACCGATTTTCTTGACATTTTCACATATGGTCGATAATGATCCCGTGGTGAAAAGAGGGTACTACATTTTTTGAAATCTGAAGGAGGGGGGGCGGACCCTCCCCCTTACCCCAGTTTTCAGAACCGCCGCAGATGGGTGTTGCGATTTAAGCAAAATTTTGTGTGCTCACTTACAGTAACCTAAAAATACAAAATTAGTATCCCAATTTCGGATGGGGTACCTAGGGGGGCCGCCCCACCCCCAAAACCTACCAAATATATATACAAACCAATCACGCCAATATGGGATTCAAATGAGAGGTATTTAAGATTAGACAACGTATGTGATATCCAATGGTCGAATCAGGTGTGTGGGGGACCACCCCAACCCCCATAACACTCCTAAATCGGACAAATTTACCTAGCATGACAATATGGGACTCAAATGAAAGGTGTTTGCGAGTAGAATACGAATCTGATATCCAAATGAGAGACTAAGTGTCTGGAGGTCCACCCCCTCCCCAAATAGGACTAATTTACTGACTTTGGCAATATGAAATATAAGATATTTGTGATATACAAATGTGAGACCAAGTTTATAAATCTGAACCGATTTCTATGAAATTTGCCAGTAATGTCTAGAATCAAATCCTTCCGGCCAAATTTCGAGAGTATCGGTTAACAAATGATTATTTTATTGTAAAATTACTTTAATTCGGACGAACATATATATGGGAGCTATATCTAAATCTGAACCGATTTTTTTCAATTTCAATAAGATTCTTCTCTAGGCCGAAAAAACATGCCTGCACCCAATTTGAAGTAGATCGGATGAAAATTGCGACTTAAAGTTTGTACACAAATTAACATGGATAGACGGACAGACAGACAGACAGGCGGACTTAGTTGAAGTGATTCTGAGTCGACCGGTATGCTTATATCTCCCTTCTGGGTGTTACAAACAAATGCCCTAAGTTATAATACCCTGTACCACAGTGGTGGTGTAGGGTATAAATAGGATAATGAATATATCCACAGTGGCGAGTGTCAAAATTTCGGAACGGCCAAACTTAACGCGTTTTTACTTTTCTCAAAGTAATTTCTTCAAGTCACTCTAAACAACACAAATAACGGTAGTATGTCAAAACATTCTGAGTGGCTTTGCCTAGGTAAGCCACTTTTTATCTTTTTAACATACGACCGAAGACTTTTACTTCCTCTTGGAGTAGCAAGAACCCCAGTACGTAGATGCTGTTCGTAAAGAAATTTCACACTTTTGCACACGAGATCTTTTCGTTTGCGCAGCAGTTCAACATTGGCGTTCTTATCCAAGCGCCAGTACTTGTAATCTCCTCTATTAATCCGACAGCATCCCTGCATGTCTGATAAAACTTATATTTAGAAAGGTGCGGGGACTTTTGCGTTGCCACATGCAGGGTTGGAGAGTCGACCGGAGTCGAATTCTTGAGACCGGAGTCGAAGTGGGGGTCGAACTTTTGAGCTGGAGTCGGACTTTGGTTCGGAGTTGAGCATGCAAGCACCGACTCCCAACCGCTCTCCGACTCCGGCTTAATACTCCAACTTAGTCTCCGACTCGAGGTCGAAAGCTAGACTGCGCAGCCCTGGCCACATGGCAACACTCGGGTTACAAAATGTAATAGTAATAGATTCAAAACTTTCTTCTTCTCTGCTTTCTCAAAGTACTTGTACTTTCCAATGTCTTGGATACCATAATGACATCTTAAGCGATTGATCTAGACATATTAATAATGAAAAGAAAGCCTCTAGAAAAAAATCGAAACGTTTTATTAAATGTTCAGCCATTAAAATAATGTACTTTTGATGCACGTGCAGTGCAGATATGGGTAATTATTACAGTGAGCCACTGCTGATTTAAATTGTATAATTGTATCTACACACACACACACACACACATTACTACTGCCAACAAAGCTAAAACAACAACAACTGCTATGCAAATTGAGAGAGGAGTGCAAGAATCCAATAAAATAAAAGCAACACTCGCACAATACCAAATGTTGGAGTGAATACAGTTGTCCATCTGTCTGTCGGTTCTAGGCTCCCCCTTTCATACCCCCCCCCGCCATCACAACAACTACCATTCCAAGAGCAAGCGTATATGTTTTAAGTAGATGCAAATTACTCTGTGCAAGAGAAGTTCGCATAATTGTAATGCATGTGCGTGTGTTTGTTGTTCATGTATTCGTACTAGCCAATGCCACAGTCAACCATGCACAGTTTGAATGCATGGTCGAAGAATGGAGAAGAGAGCAGAGAAGCGAGAGCAAGAGAAGAAGTTCTTGCTCTCAGCGCAGTGCTCTGTTAATTTTAAATTAAATTTTATTCAAAAGAAAGCAAAACACTTAACATTTATAGTTGGAGTCAGCCATATTCAACGTCTTCGTCGTCGCTGTCAACGGCGTAGACCATAGCACTTGTTGGCAATCAGGCTGGTTGCGTATTTAATTGTAATACATGGACTTTTTTTGTTTGGTGCATATAGGTACATATTTATTGTTGGCCCGATAACTTAAACGAATTCTGTGGGAGTCAGAGAGCAAAGATAAGGAAATTTTTTTTATATAACAAATAAAATCCTAAACTTTTATTGATAACCACTTGATTTTTTTTTTTTTGAGGGCAAATCCCTGAATTCTATGAGTCAAGTGACGAAATTTTTAAGGTTTATGAAAGTAAACGACCATTTTTTTTATTTCTTTCAATTTTTTTAACCTTATAACACTTTTGGTCGAAATGGAGAAGGAATTTAAGTTCTGTAACAGATTTCAATGTAAATCCATTTTAGAAAACATCTATACATACTTCACTTTAATTGGCAATGACAGTACATTTGATCCACTAGCCGCACGTAGAATAGCGTTCCAAGCGCCTCGATCTTCTGCGCTTATTTTATAATCTCTGACACCAAGTTTCGAGCTGTCTAGCACCACTTGATCTTTCCATCGGACTTTTGGTCTTCCCGGTTTGTGTGTACAGCCGTGTTTGCCTTAAAAAGACTTTTTTGCTGGAGCTTCTTCATCCATTCTGACAACAAGACGTAGCCAACGTAGCCGTTGTATTTTGATGCGTGTAACTATTCTATCGATGTCATACATATCATACAGCTCGTGATTCATACGTCGCCTATATTCTACATTAACGCAAACTGGTCCATATAGTTTACGAAGAATCTTTCTCTCAAACACTCCAAGCACTGCCTCATCTGCTTTCCCAATCCTCAGAACCATATAACAACACGGGTAGTATCAGTGTCTTGTATAGTGTAATCTTCGTCTGTCGAGAGGTGGCCTTGTTACTAAATCCAAAGTAGCATCTGTTTGCCAGTATTATTCTTCACTTTATCTCTAAACTGTTGTCATTCGTTTTGGTTACGGCGGTGCCGAGGTAGATAACGTTTTTGAGTATGTCAAAGTTGTGGTTCCCAACTTTCTCAATTTTTCTTATCTGCTCGGTTGTACAAGGCGTTTTGGGAGTTGATACCATCAATTTCGTCTTACCCATTTTCACTGACTCTCTTTCGATTCTTTCAAAGGCTGCAGTTACTACTTCCGGAGACCGACCTATGATATCGATGTCGTCGGCATAGGCGAGTAGCATGTGTTCTCTGGTAATAAGTGTCCAATATCTATTCACATCTGCATCTCGCATAATGTTTTCCAGCAGCATATTAAAGAGATCACACGATAGGTTGTCTCCTTGTCTGAAACCTCGTTTGGTATTGAATGGTTCTGAGAGATTCTTTAACATTCTTATTGGGGAATGCGTATCAGCAAGTGTCATCCTGCAGAGCCTTATAAATGTTGAAACACCTTCGAACGTGAAGGGGTAACGAAAGCGGCTTTGTAGTCAACAAAGAAATGGTAGGGGTTGATATGACCTTCTCGGGTAATTCCAGGATTTGGGGAAGTGTGAATATCTGTTCTAGGTTGGATTTACCAGGTCTAAAGCCGCATTGATAGGGCCCAATTATCTCATTGACTTTAGGTTTTAATCTTTCATACAGTACACTTGAGAGTATCCTGTATGCGATGGACAGGAGACTTATTCCTCTGCACTTGGCACATACCTCTCCTGTCTCCTTCCTTGTGTACATGACAGTATGGTGAGGTTCCAATCATCGAGTATGCGTTCTTCTAGCCAGATTGGGCAGACACGCTGATGCATACGCCTTATCAGCGTGTCGCTTCCGTTCTGAAATAGTTCAGCGGGTAACCCATCGGCTCCTGCTGCCTTGTTGTTCTTTAGTCCGGTCACTGCTACTTGGACCTCATTCTGACTAGGAGTCAAACATTCTATACCATCATCATTGATTGGTTCTGCGGTATACTCTTCGCCGCCAACGTTGGACACTAGCAGTTGGGTAAAAAGTTCTCTCCTTATCCTCAGCAAGCTATCTGTGTCAGTTACCAGATTTCCTTCTTTGTCTCTGCAGGAGGATGTGCCTGCACCAAAGCCATCGGTTTGATGTTTAATTCTTTGGTAGAATTTCCGGACTTCATTCTGGCTCCTGTACATCTCAATTCGCTCACACTCAGGTCTTTCCATTTCCTTATTCTTTCTGGGGAATAGATGTTTCTCCTCTCTCCTGATTGAGAACAACCCTGGCTCTATATGCCGCATTCTTGCCTTCAGTAGCATTTTGGCACTCTTGGTCGTACTATGGGTTTCTTGGGGGATGCTTTCGGTACCCAAGTACGGATTTCGCGGCATTTTCAATGGAGTGGACAATGGTCTGCCATTGCGCCATTATATCATCGGAAGAAGGTGCGTTCATCAAGCAGTTGGGCCAGTCGAGTGGCGTATGCCGTTGTATTTGCAACTTTTCAATGTCCACCTTCAATGCAGTGTCAGATCGTACTTTCCTCGCCATTTTCAAACGGGTGCGAGCCTTTGCTGCAACAAGGTAATGATCCGAATCTATATTCAATCCACGGATTTATCGTACATCCATGCTGGATGAATGCCTTGCAACTGTCACAAGGTGATCAATTTGTTTTGATCGGGTTACAGCCATGTGGTTTTGTGAATATTTTAATACCCTCCTCCATAGGATGGGGGTATACTAATTTCGTCATTCTGTTTGTAACTACTCGAAATATTCGTCTGAGACCCCATAAAGTTTAATATTCTTGATCGTCGTGGCGTTTTATGTCGATCTAGCCATGTCCGCCCGTCCGTCTGTCTGTCCGTCCGTCTGTCTGTCGAAAGCACGCTAACTTTCGAAGGAGTAAAGCTAGCCCCTTCAAATTTTGCACAAATACTTCTTATTAGTGTAGGTCGGATGGGATTGTAAATGGGCTTTATCGGTCCATGTTTTGATATAGCTGCCATATAAACCGATCTTGGGTCTTGACTTCTTGAGCCTCTAGAGGGCGCAATTCTTATCCGATTGGAATGAAATTTTGCTCGAAGTATTTTGTTATGATATCCAATAACTGTGCCAAGTATGATTCAAATCGGTTCATAACCTGATATAGCTGCCATATAAAGGCGGTAATATCAGCCTTGTACTTCTCTAATACATCCGACAGCGCGTATGTTGCATCTTCTCTATAGAGAGTGCGGACATTCCATTTGCAGATCCGCAAATCATGGTCCTTTTTTGTTTGCGTGGTTCGTCAACGTTTTGGGGGTCCATCTAAGGCCATCTAGCCATGTCCGTCCGTCTGTATGTTGAAATCACGCTACAGTCTTTACAAATAGAGATATTGAACTGAAATTTTGCAAAGATTCGTTTTTTGTTCATAAGCAGGTTAAGTTTGAAGATGATCTATATCGAACTATATCTTGATATAGCCCCGATATAGACCCCTATGATCCGCCTATGTGGGCGCTATATCAAGACCCTAAGGCCCATAAAAGCCACATTTATTATCCGATTTTGCTGGAATTTGGGACAGTGAGTTATGTTAGGCCCTTCGACATCCTTCTTCAATTTGGCCCAGATTGGGATATAGCTGCCATATAGACCGTGACTAGCTTTGGGGGGGGGATTCCAAATATATGATGTAAAGCGAAAGTCGTAGATGAGTGGACTGTATGTAGCAGCTTGTTATTCCTCAGAGTTGGGGAATAACAAGCAAAGAAATAGAATACCCACAGCAACACCGCAAAGGAGTAAAAAGCAAAACACAAGTTTGGTTTCAGTAAAACGTTATAATATGTAAGTTTATTTAAATAGGGTTAGTGGGTTAGGTAGATGTTACGCTAGGGAAAGAGATGAAAAGAGGAGTTAGAATCTTCAAACCTTACCGATCGAACGCTGATGACCAAGTGTTTGATGGTAAGTTTCTAAAAAGGGCATGTAGTCAGGAATGTTCTAATTCCATATCATTCCTTTAGTACAAACTGACATGCCTTTTAGCATTCTATTACAATCAGAGTTGGGAAGTACAATTTAACAATTTAATTCAATTATAATTCAATGGTACAATTAAATTCAAGTATTCAAAACAAAAAAACAAAATATAAAATCAAATGTTAAGGACAGGATTGTCCATGCCGCCGGCCTTGCATCTACGCAACATCTTCGCAGATAACTGTTGCCACACATTTCAGCGCCTCAGCGAGCAGCTGTTTCTGCAGCAGCTCAGACGGCTTGATTTCTGGTCGTTGGCTTCTTGTCCTCAACTTCTTGCGTCTGGGGGTGGCTTCAGTCGTCGCTTTCTTCGTGTAGCGGTTGGCAACTTTGGGGCTTACATATGCTGGTGTGAGGGCGGTAGGAGGCACCGGAATTTGTGGGTGCAGCATCGTATGGTGCTGGTAGCCGCATTTTCGACAGGTGGCGGCTGAGTGGCAGTCCTCCACCTCGTGACTCCGGGCCAGGCAGTTCATACAATATTTGTGGTTACGGACGGTCACCCTCCTATCTGCCACCGTCATGCCGCAGAAGATTCGGCAGTAGCGGAGCGAGTGCCTCTCCAAACAGATGGCGCACTCATAAATCTTGTTGAGATTCATTTGCTTTGAGCCCATTTTTTTTCTGGAAATGAAGAAGGTAAGTAAGGTTTTTACGGATTAGAAGAAGCCAATGAAATGAGGTGAAATGTGGGGTTAGATGAGGGTTAGATGTGGATTTAAGCGGTGATGTTAGTGTTATTTAAGGCGAGTATGAATGGGAGGAAGATTATGATAGTGATGAGTCTAATGGATCTTGGTCCAAGAGAGGTAAATAACAAAGTTTGACTATGGGACGAGTTATTGTACCAGACGATATCCGTATATCCGCGACTCGAGTATTGTCGTCGGATCCTGGATGAGTCCGGATTATTCTCCCTAAACGCCAGTCGTTAGGAGGTAGCAGGTCATCCATGACCACGACCAAATCGCCTATCTTCAAGTTCCGATCCGAACCCTTCCACTTATATCTCTTATGGAGTGCCTTAAGATAATCTTCCCTCCACCTTATAGCGAATTGGTGATGAAGGGCTTTGAGTTTTGTCCATCTGTTGACCAGGGACAACCTCTGTGAATCCTGCTCAGGAAATGCCATGATAGGGGACCCCTTAATAAAGTGGCCGGGTGTCAAAGCCGTCAAATCACTCGGATCAGCAGAAATCGCTGATATGGGTCTGGAGTTGAGAATTCCCTCAATACGGGCAAGAAGAGTAGCAAACTGCTCGAAAGTGAATCGGTGAGCCCCAGTAATTCTCTTAAAATGGTGCTTAAAGCTCTTCACTGCGGATTCCCACAATCCGCCCATATGCGGTGCGTAGGGAGGAATAAACTGCCATTCGAAGCCATGACTGGAGTACTTCTCGGCTATATCGTCTGCTGAAGTCTTCACGAAAGTCATGAATTCTCTTAGCATTTTTCGGCTGGCGCCGACGAAATTTCTACCATTATCGGAAACTACCCTCTGGGGTAGCCCCCGCCTTCCGACGAATCGTGTGAATGCAGCCTCAAATGCTGCAGAAGAGAGCTCGGAACATGGCTCTAAGTGTATTGCTTTCGTCGCGAAACAGACGAAAACGGAAGCATATCCCTTTACCATGGGGGAGCGGCGTAAAGTAGAGCTTTTAAGCTCGAAAGGCCCTGCAAAATCGACTCCAGTAATGTGAAAAGGAGGAGTCAGAGCGCATCTCGAAGGAGGTAGTGGAGCCATGATCTGAGCACATGGTCTATGCTTAAAAATGATGCACGTCCTGCATCTGTGTATGACGCCCTTTACCCTAGGCTTGAGTCTAGAAATATAAAACTCCGTTTGGACCATTCTGCACATAAGTGTGCAATCGGCATGAGCCAGGAAATGATGTAAATGGAGTAGGTACAAGTGGCATAATCGGGAATTTCCGGGTAAGATCACGGGATGTCTCTCATTATATGGAAGAGAAGAATCAGCCAGGACTTGCCTAACAGGTCGTATTCATCATGATAAAATTTCCTTTGAGACAGTGAAATTAGGCGAATCTTAGCAAATTTCACTTCCTTATGCGAAAGATATAAAGAAGTATTCTTCTCGGTAGAGCGATATCTACTAAGACAGTTGCCGTAGAATCGAAAAATATAAGAGACCACCCTTAGAGACCGAGTATAAGAAGAAAACCTCTGCAATATGTCGGATTCTTCATTCGTCTCGTGAAATGTCTGTACCTTAGAACGCCTTCCCAACTCCGGCGACTCCAAGGGATTGTTCCTTGGCCATGACGAACTTGGTTGAGTCAGCCAACATGGGCCATTGAACCATAGAGGGTTCATATTCAAATACTGAGGTGTACATCCCCTCGTGCCAAGATCGGCAGGATTATCATGCGTCGGGACGTGACGCCAAACACCATTAGGGACAAGATCGTGAATCTTTGAGGTTCGATTAGCAACATATGTCTCCCAAGACCAAGGCGGCTTTGAAAGCCAGCCGAGTACTATCGAAGAGTCCGTCCATAGAGTTATGCTGCTGATCTCGTAGTCGCATGTAGATAAAACATAATCGACCAACTTGGCAAGAAGGTATGCACCATTCAGCTCCAGCCGTGGGAGACAAACAGGCTTAAGAGGCGCAACCTTGCTTTTGGCGACCAGAAGATTAGAGAAAACCACAGACTTCTCGTTCTGACATCGCATATAAACGCAAGCGCAGTATGCAGCTTGTGAAGCGTCTGAAAATCCATGGATTTCTATGACGTCGTCAGGGACAAATCTAATCCATCTGGGTATAGAAAGGCTCTCCACGTGATATAGATCGGAGACAATTGCATCCCACGCAAGCTGAGAATCCCTGCCGAGAAAGTCGTCCCATTCAAGTCCTTCTAACCACAGTTGTTGCATAAGAATCTTGGCCCTAATAATAATAGGTGTGATCCAACCAGCGGGATCAAATAGCTGGGCAATTGCAGAGAGAATTTTGCGTTTCGTCATTTCATGAGTTGACTCAACGGGTTTGACGGAATAACCAAAAGTGTCAGTTAAAGCGTTCCATTTGATTCCCAGCGTCTTAGCTGAACTTGACTCCTGGAAGCGTAAAAATTCAGAATCGTAAAGATCCTCAGGTGAGAGATGAGCCAGTAGCTGATTATCGTTGGCAATAAACTTCCTAAGGGGAAATCCTGCTTGTTTCAAAACCACAAGCAGGTCCTTCTGGGCTTGGACCGCTTCGTCCACAGAGAAGCCTCCGGACAATATATCGTCGACATAGGTTTCTCGTCTGAGAATACCTGCGACATGAGGATAATCGTGTTCTGAATCTGACGCCAGTTGTAACAGTGTACGTATAGCGAGAAACGGAGCGCAATTTACGCCAAAAGTGACGGTCCTAAGTTGATAGTCCTTAACCGGACCATTCGCTTCGGGTTTAAACAATATCCGCTGGTATGGTCTGTCGTGGGGATGAACAAGAATTTGTCTGTACATTTTCTGGATGTCTCCACAGAAAACGTATCGGTACTTCCTCCAATTGAGAAGCACAGAAGTCAAATCAGACTGCAATGTGGGTCCTACGTGAAGTACATCATTCAATGAGTAGCCAGACTTTGTCCTTCGAGAAGCGTTGAAAACAACTCGGACTTTCGTCGACTTGTGCTCAGGGCGTACAACGGCGTGATGGGGTAAATAAAAAGAGTTAAATTTACCCTCCATGGATATCTCACGAGAAGACGTTTCTTCCATGTGATTAAGAGTCAGATATTCGCCTAAAACAGCGTTGTATTGAGATTCTAATTCGGGTTCTTTCGAAAGATTTTGCTCCATACGATTATACTGAGCAAGAGCCAAGAATCTAGACGATCCTAAATACAAAGAGTATGAGAATTCGTCTTTGAACGGTAACCTCACCATATAACGACCGTCCGATATTCGAGTTGTAGTTTTCCTGTAGAATTCTTCACAGAACGCATCAGAATCTGAGACGAGAGGAGACGAGGGTATTTCTTCCTGTTCCCAAAACTTCCTGAGAAGATCGCTTATTGCGGGTTCTTCTGGTTTGAGAACGTTCACAGAGAAAGAGAATACAGTTTCAGCTCGCATTGGGCCACTGAGCACCCAACCGAATATAGTATTGTATGCTGAAGTGTCACCACAAATATTCTTCTTGATTCCTTCAATATTGATGAAACGTTCGGAATCATTGCCAAGAACTAAATCAATTTGGGCTGATTTATTAAAATGGGGATCCGCCAGATCGAGATCTTCTAAATCTGAAGGATGTGGTATTTTGAATGAGTAAGACGGTAAACGTCTGGTTAATTTTGGCAGCACAATTGCTGAAATAGTAAAACGTACATCGTGTTTTTCGGATACCACCACTAATTGACATTCTTTGTCAGAGATCTGAGTTTGTTCTCCAATACCGAAAATTTCGAATTGGGCTTTAGTAGTGGGAATTTGTAATAAATTCTGAATTCGTTTTGAGATAAATGTTCGTTGAGAACCCGGGTCTATTAGGGCTCTAACAGTGAATAATTCTCCCTGATGTTCAATTTGGACTAAAGCTGTCCTTAGAAGAATCATATCGTTGTTTGAGGCAAAATTTGCTTGAACACCGGAAGGACGATTTTGTCTTGATGTAGAAGGAATATCGTCTTGTGACTGATAATTTGGTTCTGCGTCACTTGACTTCGTCTCGGAAGTTTGTGGTTGAGAGACATTATTGTTGTTATCAGTGGTTTTCCTAAGATGGAGAAGACTGTGATGTGCTTTGTGACAAATAATGCATGTATTTTTGCTTTTACAACTTGCTTTTAGATGGTTTGAAGCCAAACAATTATTGCAAATTTTATTCTTGTAGACAAAGTCTATACGCTGTTGTGCTGTAAATTTGCGAAAATCTGGGCAAGTCCTAATTGAATGTTTGGAAACACAAACAGGACATGACGAATTTAGTTTCTCTTGGGAGTGATACGTTTGAATTTTGGCAGATGAGTTATTTGGTGACTGAGTCTTGGCAGAATTTTGAGACGGGATGTTATTCTGTTGTTTCGTAGACTTAATGCTGGTGATGCGTTCTACAACCTCGAATCTGTTTATGAGGAACTCGTCAAGTTGGTTCCATGTCGGTAAATCTCGGTGGGATTTCAAAGATTGTTCCCAAAGAGAAAGAGTTTCATCTGGTAATTTCGTCGATACCAGATATATCAAAATCGGATCCCAACTTTCGACGTCAACGTCAAGTGTCTTGAGAGTACACAGACAATCATTTACTGCCGATTGGATTCTCTGAATGGAATCACTATTCTCTACTGTTGCTGTAGGAATATTAAAAAGCATCTTCAGTTGATTGTCAACAAGCACACGCTTGTTTTCGTAGCGGGATTTCAGAGCACTCCATGCTATGTCGAAATTCTCGTCACATAAGGTGTACCTTTTGACGATTGCACCAGCGGCACCTCTGGTTTTATTCCGCAAATGGTAAAGTTTCTGAGCTTTCGTTAACTTGGGGTGGTTAACATAGACTGCCGTGAACATATCACGGAATGACGGCCATTCCTCGTAGCCTCCTTTGAAAATCTCAGTGTCACAAGGCGGTACCTTAATGCAGCTGTTTGAGACTTCCAGAGACGTGTTTTGAGGAATATATTGCTGTTGTGGTATATAACTGGGGATAAGACTGTGTCTCGTAGACTGTCTAGTATTCCCGCTAGCTATTCTGAGAATATCCAGAATTTGAGATCTGGCTGTGTAATACGCCTCAGAACTGGCGTTGAAATTTATCTTCGCATTTTCCCTGAAGTCCCTGGTGTTCGAAGACCTTGGAGACAGCATAACACCTTCATAAGTTGCCTGTAGCCTTTGCCAACGGCTCTCCAAGTCCTCTAGTTTCACCTCCAAAACCGAGTCGGTTTGGTCAGAAATGTCACTTTGTTCAAATTGTGTACAAAATGAGATCAAGTGATCACAATCGAACAAAAATTTATCGTTGTTGAGGGAAGTCTCCATAGATGCACCACCTGTAATTCCGGTGGAATTACTGTGGTCAGTAGACCCCGATGTCGGATTGGTATCCATACATCCAGTGTCCCCTGTGCCGGTCTTAGCACCTTTAGTCGTCAGACTCATCTCGAAAAAAGGGAAGAACAGAACTGTACGACAATGACAAATATGATATGGATGGAGTCAGCTAGAAGAAGAATCGATATCTCGTAGGTTCACCAAAAAAAGATCTTCGCGCGAATCTGTATGGCTTTTGAACCCCAAGCGTGATGTGATCCGTTGAATGAGAAACTGTTATTTTAATTGTAAGTGCAATCAAAATGTAGAGCGATCAGGAAATGTAAGCTGCAGAGCGGGAATGCAACGAATTGCCAAAAAAATACAACTTACAAATGCCAACAATCAATGTAAAAATAGTCTCACTCAAAGCAGAATGCAAAGTCGAAGAATGTGGGCCGATCGGGGTGATGCAATGGATTGCGAAAATTCTGTGAGGTACAGAATTACCAGGAGCAAATGGAAGAACAGATCCCTTCTTCTATGCAAAGGTTTGATCCTGAAAATTGTAAGTGACTAGCGGGAATGCAACGAATTGCCAAATATGTACCTTACAATTTCAAAACCACAAGAGTTGTCGAGATTTGAAAACGTTAGGCCTTCGTAGAATCTCTCCATCAAAAGTGGAAGAATCGAAATCCCAGTCACTGAGAATTCCTGAGATAAAAAATTCATAAAAGGCAGCCAAACCCTCCGCTGCAAGAACTCTCGTGGAAATCCAATAAAGGGCTATCAACTCCTATCGAGCAAGAATTCTTGGGAAAGGTACGATAAAAAGTAGTGAAATTCTGCTGGAGTAAGAATTATCGTAGTAAAATGCAGTGAAATAGCAGAATTTCGTTCGAGTAAGAATTTCTCTGAAAAAGTCCCAATAAACGACAAAAAAAAATTCTTATTGAGTACGAATTTTTGTAGAAATCCAGTCAAACGAAGAGAAATTTCCTCGAAAAATCATGTGACTTCCGATTGGGAATGAAGTTTCCAATAGAGCAAGAGATCGACGGGAAAAGAAATCGACGCGAATATCCAAATCGAATCGAAAAACGTCAAAGGGTCCCAAGTCGAAATATTCTTGTCTGCAGATAAATTAGAGATTCCCAAAAAAATGTATTTCCATTTGATAGCAAATTGTATCAAATGCGGACCAATGTTTTGTGTTAGTTCAGAAATGTGTGTTGTTAGTTTTAAAATGATGAAAATAAAGATGTGTTTTATGGTGTTTGTTATTTTATGAAGTTGTAATTTTCATTTATAATAGTTTTATTTTATTTATTTGTTTGATGATGGGAACAATTGTGCTTACGTTTCACAATTTTCCTTATAACGCTAAAATATTTAAATTTATTTTTCGTAGAATGGAATCGTTGTGTTGCTTCTTCACAATATTCCAACAGCTCGCTTTCGTTGAATAAATTTTGTTTATTGTCGTAGAACGGAAGAATTGTGTTTTAATTTCCACAATTTTCCAATAAAAAACGCTTTATATTAAAACATATTTCAATCTCTAATCATCAAAACACTTGTTTGTGAAAAGAGGGGTTCCGTTGGGCTCGTTGTAAAGATACACTGTTGACAATATGTTGGCTTTTTTTCCCTTAACTTTTATTTTTCTCAAATGAATTGTTTTGGTCTTAATATGTTGGCCTGGTGCTGTACCATATGATTTCTAAATTCTTTCTTCATGTAAATATATTTGACTATGAAAGGGCATTGACCTTATGCAGTTTGCTGTTTCTCTATTCGCAAATGATCACCGCTGTTGCCTACGACCGTCGCTGCTCATGCGAGTGGGGGAATGATATGCTGTTACGATGACTGCGTGTACAAATGGATGTATATACACACGCACCTATGTTGACGAATTTGCTTTGACTATTTTTTCCCTTTCGTTGGGCGACTCCTGCATATATACGTACATATGTTGATGAAGTAGGTTTGGATATTTTCGTTTTGTTAGGGACACCGGTACACGTGAAAAATAATACGAGTCGAGTTTAATGATTATATTATCGAACACAAAAAATTTTTTATTTTACATTAAAATTTAATAAGAGCTGTTGGAGTTATTGAGAAATAATAGCTTTTCTATAATTTCGGCGAAACTATGAAAATGTTAATTCCGACAAAAAAAATCAATTTTAATTGATTAGGGATTTTATGCAACAGTTGACAATTTTAATTGTTTTTTGTTAAGACCGATGAAAATATATTTTATGTTGACAAAGTCTAAATGTTCGGCATAAACTTTCACTGTTCGAGCATTATTCTCAAGAAAAGTTGTTGTAAAATTTTAATTTTTTTTTTAACTTTCCGGAAAAAATTATATTGAAATCAATAAAAGCGATGCGAAAAGCCAGCACAATATTAAAAACAAACCAAATAATTTTGTATCAAGAGACGGGGTTTCAATTCATTTGAGAAAATTATCAATGCTTTTCTTTCTTATTCATGGGCATATGATTTGCATATCATGTCTAGGTGTGTTTTACTGTAGATGCAAACATCAATAGTTGATTCTCTGTGTAGCCACAACGTTGTTATTTAAAATTTCGAACGATATAACGATTTATATATTTGATTCTAACTCTTTGTCTGTTCAATTTCGATATTTACTTGTTGTTAACGATGAATAAATGTATGTGGTTTTGTATGTTTGTGATGGAGATGTTAAAACAAATCAACATAAAAATTTTCCAATATTATACGTTGTACTTTTCCTTTAAAAAAAATTACCAACAATTTTTTCCAGTGTACTGTGATCATACGTATGTTCATAGGCTGTATTTCCAGCCTCGCTTATTGCTATTGCCGTGTGTTCTTTGTCTCTGCCAGTGGATAAGGCTGCGAGCTTTGACTGAGTGTCGATGAGTATTTATGTATACACACACGCGTGTATAACCATATATGCTTCTACTTCGTTTTGTTTTCTTTTCGTTGCTTCTAGGGCCAGGCAGTGGCCGTCGATGAACATTCAAGTATACACACACACGTGTATATTTACATACAAGAACTCTGCTTTATTTTTTTTTTTTTTTTGCTGTTAGCGGCCAGACATTGGCTTTCGTTGTACACCGATGACTTTATGTATGTACGTTCGTTTGTATATTCAAATAGGCATACATTGCTTTGGCCCTTTTTCATCACAATTGATGTTGGTTGGAATTGATTTTCTTTTTCTTATTAGGTGATCATGTACACTCGAAAAAAAAATGCTTTTTGATACAATGCAATTTGATGGGTAGCTTAGTTAATTGCAAAATTTAAGCGATATGTTTATGGGAAATGATTTTAAATTGTAGTGTATGTTGTTGTATTGATTTGTTTTAATATTTTAGTGGAAATATAATTTTATGGGAAAATAATGATAATGTTTGTGTGCAATATGATAAATGAGTAAAGTGCAATAAACTGAAGATGATTAAGGGGCAGTGCAATTTTAATGATGATAGTGCAATAATTCAGGAAAATTTTTGTAAATTACGATTTTAAATAATTTTTTTTTTTTTTTTTTTTTTTTTATTTTAACAAATGATGACAAAAGGAAAATGGGGGATGATTTATGATGAGGATGAAATGAATATGATGAGATGAATTTGAGGAAAAAAATTTTTTCTTTTTTTTTTTTTTAAATACCTTTTTGTTGTATTATATTAGCCTCCATGCACAACGAAAAAAAAAAAAATTTATTTTCTCCTTTTTTTTTTCGAATTTCTTTTAAACAAAAACGGTTCTTTTTTTTACATGGGCTTTTCTTCTTCTATCTATTTGGATTACAGACTGGGTTTCTTCTTCTTTATTGCCTTTCCTGTACATAAGTGCACCTTATGTATTTGTATCTATATGTATATAAGACGATTCTTTCGGATTTTTGGGCACGTGTTCGACCGTTATTTTCACCGTTTTTTTTTTTTTACCGTTATAGCAAAAATTATGGATTTTTCAAACACCCTTTCAACCGAAAAAATTTTGCACTTTGCACTTTGCACTTTTTCTTGAATTTTCTGCAGATTTTTTTGTTGAGTGTATAATTTTATTGGCACACAAACGAACATTTGCAAACAAACGAATTTTGATTGGTTTTTGGCAGTTATTATGTCAATTTTTTTTTTGGCTTTTTAGGCTTTTAATTTGACCATTTTCAACTTTCAAACTAACGAAAATTAACAATTTTTAATGTCGAAACGACGAAAACAACAACTTTGCATTACAAACTGACTTTTTTTTTTTTTTTTTTTTTTTTTGTTATCTTTTATCACATTTTATCACAGATTTTTCAAATTTATGGAATTTTTGAAATTTTGAGCACTTTTTATGATAATTAGTTCGATTTTCCTGTTTTCTGTACGATTTTTTTCGCGGTTGTTTGCAAATGTTTTTTCTTCAAGAGAACAAAAAATGGTTTTGCACTTACCGGTGCTTCACACAACTAACATGGGAACTTTGGGATTTTGGTTTGGTTTTACCTTCTGTTGTGTGTGTGAGTTTTTCTTGCAGTTTCCAGTGAACGGCTGCGGAGGACCATGACTAGCTTTGGGGGGGGGATTCCAAATATATGATGTAAAGCGAAAGTCGTAGATGAGTGGACTGTATGTAGCAGCTTGTTATTCCTCAGAGTTGGGGAATAACAAGCAAAGAAATAGAATACCCACAGCAACACCGCAAAGGAGTAAAAAGCAAAACACAAGTTTGGTTTCAGTAAAACGTTATAATATGTAAGTTTATTTAAATAGGGTTAGTGGGTTAGGTAGATGTTACGCTAGGGAAAGAGATGAAAAGAGGAGTTAGAATCTTCAAACCTTACCGATCGAACGCTGATGACCAAGTGTTTGATGGTAAGTTTCTAAAAAGGGCATGTAGTCAGGAATGTTCTAATTCCATATCATTCCTTTAGTACAAACTGACATGCCTTTTAGCATTCTATTACAATCAGAGTTGGGAAGTACAATTTAACAATTTAATTCAATTATAATTCAATGGTACAATTAAATTCAAGTATTCAAAACAAAAAAACAAAATATAAAATCAAATGTTAAGGACAGGATTGTCCAGACCGATCCGCCGATTTAGAGTCTTAGGCCCATAAAAGTCACATTTATTATCCGATTTTGCTGAAATTTAAGACAGTGAGTTGAATTAAGTCCTTCGATATCCTTCTTCAATTTGGCTCAGATCGGTCCAGCTTTGAATATAGCTGCCATATAGACCGATCTCTCGATTTAAAGTTTTGGGGCCATAAAAGCCACATTTATTATCCGAGTTTGCTGAAATTTGAGACAGTGAGTTGAATTAGGCCCTTCGACATGCTTCTTCAATTTGGCCCAAATCAGTCCAGGTTTGAATTTAGCTGCCATATAGACCGATCTCTCGATTTAAAGTTTTGGGGCCATAAAAGGCGCATTTATTGTCTGATGTCGCCGAAATTTTGGACAGTGAGTTATGTTAGGCCCTTCGATATCCTTCTTCAATTTGGCCCAGTTCGGTACAGATTTGGATATAGCTGCCATATAGACCGATCCGCCGATTTAGAGTCTTAGGCCCATAAAAGCCACATTTATTATCCGAGTTTGCTGAAATTTGGGACAGTGAGTTATGTTAGTCCCTTCGATATCCTTCTTCAATTTGGCCCAGATCGGTCCAGATTTAGATATAGCTGCCATATAGACCGATCCGCCGATTAAGGGTCTTAGGCCCATAAAATCCACATTTATTATCCCAATTTGCTGAAATTTGGGACAGTGAGTTGTGTTGGGCCCTTCGACATCCTTCTTCAATTTGGCCCAGATCGGTCCAGCTTTGAATATAGCTGCCATATAGACCGATCTCTCGATTTAAAGTTTTGGGGCCATAAAAGGCGCATTTATAGTCTGATGACGCCGAAATTTTGGACAGTGAGATGTGTTGGGCCCTTCGATATACTTCTTCAATTTGGCTCAGATCGGTCCAGATTTGGATATAGCTGCCATACAGACCGATCTCTCGATTTAAGATTTTGCTCCAAGATCCGACGCTCGCCTCCAGCCGCCCCTAACCTGAGAACACACGCTGAGGTTGGCCATTGTTTATTTGAAGGCGCCAATAACTCGCCTTGTCACCTCGAGTATCATTGCCACTCAGTATTTAATTAAGAGCCAGTGCCACCTGAGTCCCCACTGAGATTCTCTTCTCGAGAAAATCGCTGACGGCCCGCGGCCGCATTTGCAGCTACTCCGCATAAAAACGGAGCTCTCAACCATTCGCCACTTGAGGACGCGCCAGGTAGCTTTCATCTAATCTTCCCGTCATAAAGATGAACACCATACAAGTCGGAGCTCGAAGTTTCAGCCTGTGTGGTGCTCATCGTTAGCCCGTGTCGGCAGGGATTGCAAAAAACAATTTTTATGAGAAACACATTTCTAAAAAACATCTTTCGAAATCATATTTCAAGAATATTTTCTCTTACAATTAAAATTTTTAAAAATTGAAAATTTTACTTCAATATTTTTGTCCTCAACATCAAATCAATTTTTTTTTCTCAACTCCAAATGAAGCTAATTCTGTCATTCCAATCATAAGAATGACTATGGATATGTGTTCTCAAAACACACAACTTTACACAAATTAGGCCAATTTGAAACAAACAGAGCTTAAACAGAGAAGACTTTTGCTGCTTAATGCATTGATATACCCACCCCCACCGCCACACACATATAGGCCACAACATTCATTGTAGATAATTGAGAAATCATAGTTCCCATTTCATATTCTATGCCAAGTGAAGTCTCGTCTTCTTCTGGAGGGACGAGTTGTTACACTTGAAATCACTTTTTACCCACAGCCTACTTTAATGGCCGCAATAAAAATCAACTGTTTGGCTCTTGTACCCATTATTAAGGGAGAAATCTTTAAAATATGACCTTGTTTTCTAGATTTCTGTTTTTTTTTTGTTTTCTTGCTTTAAAACTCCAGCATACTGCTGAGCAAACTAACTTGTTATCAAATTATGAATCATTGTTTATTTGATTTGATATATAATTTTGTTGTTGCTTTTTGTTGGTTTGGTCTCTCGCGCATACACACAATTGCAAATCAACACATATTTAAATACCGCAATTTTGCCAGACCCAACGAAGGAAGCCCCCTCCACCTTTTTGCCTTAGGTACACAGTGGTTTGAAGAAGAATTAAAAACAAAGAACATAAAGAAAAATTAAAAAAAAGTAAAAGTGTGCTAAGTTCGGCCGGGGCGAATCTCGTGAACCTACCACCATAGATTCTGCTAAAAGTTTATACAAATTTCTGGCAATTCAGCAAAAATTAAAGCTTCTAGGAACCAAACAAGGACAATTGAGAAACCGGTTTATATGGGAACAATATCAGGTTAAAGACCGATTTGGACCGTACTTGGTACAGTTGTGAAAAGTCATAACAGAACACTATCTGCAAAATTTCAGACAAATAGGACAAAAATTGCGGCTTCCAGGGGTTCAAGAAGTAAAATCAGGAGATCGGTTTATATGGGAGCTATATCAGTTTATAGACCGATTTGGACCGTACTGGGTACAGTTGTGGAAAGTCATAACAGAAGAATATCCGCAAAATTTCAGACAAATAGGACAAAAATTGCGGCTTCCAGGGGTTCAAGAAGTAAAATCGGGAGATCGGTTTATATGGGAGCTATATCAGTTTATTGACCGATTTGGACCGAACTCAGTAAAGTTGTTGAAAGTCATGACAGAACACTACATGCAAAATTTCAGCCAAATCGGATAAAAATTGCGGCTTTCAGGGGTTCAAAAAGTAAAATCAGGCGATCGGTTTATATGGGAGCTATATCAGCTTATAGACCGATTTGGACCGAACTTGGTAGAGTTGTCGAAAGTCATAACAGAACATCGCGTTCAAGATTTCAGACAAATCGAACAAAAATTGTGGCCTCCAGGGGCTCAAGAAGTCAAATCGGGAGATCGGTTTATATGGGAGCTATATCAGATTATAGACCGATTTGGACCGTACTTGGCACAGTTGTTGAAAGTCATAACAGAACACTACATGCAAAACTTTAGGTAAATCGGACAAAAATTGCGGCTTTCAGGGGTTCAAGAAGCCAAATTGGGAGATCGGTTCAAATGGGAGCTATATCAAGATATAGACCGATTTGGACCGTACTTGGCACAGTTGTTGGAATTCATAACAGAACACTATATGCAAAATTTAAGCCGAATTGGACAAAAATTGTGGCTTCCAGGGGCTCAAGAAGTCAAATCGGGAGATCGGTTTATATGGGAGCTATATCAGATTATAGACAGATTTGGACCGTACTTGTCACAGTTATTAAAAGTCATAACAGAACACCATTTGCAAAATTTAAGCCGAATTGAATGCTGAACATCGTAGAAGTCATTGTGTAATATTTCAGTTCATTCGGATAAGAATTGCGCCTTGTAGGGGCTCAAGAAGCAAAATCGAGAGATAGGTTCATATGGGAGCTGTATCAAGCTTTTGATCGACTCAGACCATATTAGACACGTATGTTGAAGGTCATGAGAAAAGCCGTTGTACAAAATATCTGCCAAATCGGATGAGAATTGCGCCCTCTAGAGGCTCAAAAAGTCAAGATCCCAGATCGGTTTATATGGCAGCTATATCAGATTCTTTACCGATTTACACCATACTTTGCACAGTTATTGGAAGTCATAACAAAACACCTCATGCAAAATTTTAGCCAAATCCAATGAGAATTGCGCGATCTATTGGCTCAAGAAGTCAAGATCCAAGATGGGTTTATATGACAGCTATACCAGATTTTTAACCGATTTGAATCATACCGAACACAGTGGTTGGAAGTAATACCAAAACACTACGTTCAAAATTTCAGTCAAATCGGAAGAGAATTGCGCGCTCTAGAGGCTCAAGAAGTCAAGACCCAAGATCGGTTTATATAGCAGCTATACCAAAACATGGCCCAATTCGATCCATACTTAGCACAGTTATTGGAAGTGATACCGAAACACCACGTGCAAAATTTCAGTCAAATCGGAATCGAGAATTGCGCCCTTTAGAGGCTTACGAAGTCAAGACCCAAGATCGGTTTATATGGCAGCTATACCAAAACATGGCCCGATTTGGCCCATTTACAATCCCAACCGACCTACACTAATAGAAAGTATTTGCGTAAAATTTCAAGCGGCTAGCTTTACTACTTCGAAAGTTAGCGTGCTTTCGACAGACAGACGGACGGACGAACGGACATGGCTTGATCGACTTAAAATGTCACGACGTCTCAGACGCATATTTCGAGGTGTTGCAAACAGAATGACGAAATTATTATACCCCCATCCTATGGTGGAGGGTATAATAATTGCTAAAAATTATCAATGTGCTTGACAAATATATGATAAGTGGTACCAAAATGAAATGTTGAAATAGTACCAGGAGTGGAATAAAAAGTACTGTATTTGGTACTGTTTAGTACTTTCTTTATAGATTGAACTTCAGATTTGAAATTTGGGATACAGTTACATCTAGGCACTATGTATCGAGCGACTACAAAATTTTTTTGATATTCGCCCACTTTGGTATGCATTTTGGTACTAAAACGTACAATTCGGTACTTTCTTAACTGACTGAGTTACATCTGTGAAATTAGGGATGCAGGTACATCTTGGCAATTTGTAACATAAGACTTGAAAATTTTTTTGAAATTTTTCCAAACTTACCAAATGGTACTTTACTAAAGATCTCAAAATTGCGTTTCAGTTAGACCTTGACGGTATTTATCGTCCGACTAGAGGTTTTTTTTTTTAATTCGCACATTTTATTTTATAGAATTTTTTGTGTTAAAATTGTGTTCATCCCCAGCTGCAAAACCAACATCGAAACTTTTAATTTTCTTCTATTTTTCTCTTAAGTTTAACCACTGTGTAAAACGTAAAAGCTGCAGCAGCCAGTCATTTTTGCCTATTGGAGGAGAATTGAAATGGAAACGAGTTGCCAGCCCGATGCTGCTGCTGCTGCTGCTGCGTCTGTTTGGCTTTAAAACTCTATAATTTTAATAAACATGGGGAACAGCAACAACAACAAACAGTAGCAGTGTCCCTCCACAAGGCACTAAAATTATGAATGGGAGACCCATTGTAATTTGCGACACACATCGTATAGCATCAATTGCTACAAAGCGACATAATTTACATTTGGAAGCATAACACTTTCCCATTGCAATAGGAAAGGGGACTGAGAAGAGTGCCAGGAATAGTGTCGGAGCTTCATAGAGAGACTTCAAAATGTAGCATTGATACATTTCATGAGCCCTTGTTGTAGGAGCATAAGAGAATTGTTGTTTGTTGTTGTTGTTGTTTTAGTACCATTCGCACACACACACACATATTGAGCAAATAACCATGTCATTGGTATTGCAAACGCAAGCAGAATGAGAATACAGAAATTCGCTAAAATAAAGCAAACACTTGCTTGATAATCAAACAATAATTTGTGAGCTATGACGCCGATGGTGATGATGACGACAAGGTGGGTTGGGTGACGATGGTGTTGGGGGGGGAACAATATATATTTTTATATTCACCAGCAGAGGATAGGGGGTAAACAAATCTAGTCACCACGTTTGTAATACCTCCATATATGAAGCTGTGACCCTTTTAAGTATATATTCTTAATCGTCTTTCTGAGTGGATCTAGTCATGTCTGTTCGTCCGTCGGTGGAAATCACACTTACGGTCGACAGATGAGGCTATATATTTATATTATTAAAAGGCCAAGGTTTTTTGTGGTTACGGCCAAACGGCTGAATGGATTTTAATGAAATATGCATCAATCAAATTTTCATTTCCTTAAAGAAAAGCCATCAAAATGAGAAATAAATTTTCAATAGAAAAAGAAGCATAAACACAGCAAATTGTTGTTGGTTTTTTCTAAAGCATTCATTATGGTTGTGGATGCAAAGCCATATGTGGGAGTATTAGTGGTGAGAATAAGAGAAACAAATGGTGCGAGAGAAAGAGTATCACTATTTGGGTGAGGGTGTTGTGGGGTGTGATGTGCGTGGCCTTACTAAGCACGTTGGTCAGCCAATTTCTAACGACTCGGCTTTGTGTGGCATTTGCTTATTGGTGTTTGTATGCATATCTATAGGGAGCCTAAACAACAAGACAAAAAGAAATTGTAACTACAGTACAGGTTGTATGCAGTACGTGGGTGAGATGAAAATTAAAAAGATAGCCGGTTATGAATGATTCTGCTACGTCAAAGTAACTAATTGCTTGGCTATACTATGCACGCAATGAACGGAATAGTGGGAGGACAGTTTAAAGAAGTAGGGGAGAGGATGCAGTATTTTGCAATATGTGATGGGCTCATATCTTTATTAGGTAAAAAATAAAGATATCAGGTAATACATTCAGCTTTATGACCGGCAAATCGGTCTATATATTAAATTTTCATCGAAATCGGATAATAATTGCTGCTTTTATGGGATTAAGACCCTCAATCGTTTGTATGTTTGTTTTTTTCTTTCGTATAGACTCAAAAACGGCTGAACCAATTACCTTGAAATTTTCACAGATTTTGTAGGTTGGTCTGGAAGGAAGCATAGGATATATAACATTTTGATATTGGAAGGGGGGCGGACCCTACCCCTTACCACAAAAGTGTAGCGATTGGGACAACATGGGACTCAAATGAAAGATATTCAGGAGTAGAGTACGCATTTCATTTTAAAAATTGGGTCCAAGTAACTGGGAGGGTGCGCCAAGCCCAAAATCTCCTAAAATAGATTTATCGATCGATCATGACAATATGGTACCCAAATGAATGGGAATGAAACGGGAATAGATTGCGGATATGGGCAGCAGGGAGGCATAGACTTTATAATTTGTTGATATCGGATGGCGGCAGACCATCCCCCGTTACCACAAAAACACCATCCAAAATCAAAAGTGGACCGATAATGACAATATGGGTATGGGTGGTAAAAGTTATTAAAGAGTAGAATGCGAATATGGTATTAAAAATTTTTTCAAGTACCCAGGAAGTCGCCCTAACCTTAAAACTCCTCTAAGCAGACAAATTAAACGTTCATATCAATATGGGTCTCAAACGAAAGGTATTCGGGAGTAGATTATGAATATGGCAAAACTAACCCCCCAAATGGGCACATTAGGCGATCATGGCTATACTGGACTCAAATGAAAGGTATTTGGGAGTAGATTACGAATATGACATCAAGATTTGCTTTCAGTTCTAGGTGGCGCTTGTTTCTCATAAAACTACGCAAAATAGATTCATTGACCCATTATGACAATATGGGACTTAAATGAAAGGTATTTGAGAGTAGAAAACGAATCTGATATCCAATTTTGGAGCCAAGTGTTGGGGGGTACACCCCAAAAGCGTACCCTCAAATCAACGGCATTTAGGAGCAAAGAACGAATTTTATATCAATTTTCAGGGCAAAGTGCTGGTGGGCACCCCATTCCCAAAATACCCGCCAAACGGTTCACATTTACCGACCGTGGCAATATGGGGCTCAAATTAATATCGATATTTGAGTCGAAATATCTGAGATGCCATGCCTCCCCTTAAAAGCACTTCTCATTACCCTAATTTTCAAAAACCCCAGATGTCGGAGATTGGTAATGCAATTTGTTTGCATTTTTTTGCACTCTTATAGTAACCTAAAAAAAACATGGTTTCTATTGTTGGGGAAGGGTGCCTCGGGGGCCATCCAAAACCTGGCAAATGGATAGACAAAAAAAAAACGAATATGATATTCAATTGAAGAGCCATGTGTTTGGCTCTCAAATAGCCTCAATAAAAGCTATTTGGGAGTAGAGTACGAAGTCGATACTCATTTTTGGGACAAAGACCCTAGGGTCTACTCCACTCTCAAACCGAACTTATTTAGCGATAATGTCAATATGAGGCTCATACAAAATGTATTTGAAAGTGGAGCGCGAAGCTAATTTTTACTTTAAGGGCCAAGTGTCTGGGAGGCCATCCCACCCCGAAATACCCCATAAACAGGAAATATTTACCAAAGTGATAAAACAGATAGGACTCGGTTCATGGGCAAAGTAAAATTTTGCCCATGAACGGAGCTGGGGCAAACTTCTCACACATCAATGAGTGCTTTCCGATTCAAATTTAAAATCAATGATAAAGGACCTTTTTATACCCAAGTCCGAACGATGTGCCGCAGTGCGACACCTCTTTGGGGAGAATTTACATGACCATACATGGCTTAGTACCTCCCAAATTTCGGCAGCATTAAAAGGAGATAACTACCGCCTTCAATTTTGTCCGATGTTCACTCCAGAATTCGAAGGCAGGCGTTTAACGGACATGGGCTACAGTGGCACGAATTCGATGTCCACCTAATGGTGGCGATGGCGAATTTTCTCCAATCCAGAAAGATATTAGAGAGTTAAAAAAGGCGCAGCGGAGAGGGTCCGGTTCCGCTAGTATATATATATATAAAAATCTATCATAAACTTCGGCCTAAAAGCAGATCAAGTATAAAGAATTTGAAAAATTCTATCCATGGTAGCATTCAAGATTCGGCCCAGCCGAGTTTGTTTGATTCTGGATTTGAACTTAGAGAACATTTGCGATGAGCTTTAGTAAATTTCCAAGGACAATATTTCCAATTAATTTTAGACAAATTTCAGTGAAAATTTCTCTGAAGACAAAATTTCTATGGAGTTCTAAAGCCACAGATTCCACGTACTCACTAAAAGGGAAATTTTTTTTAAACTTTTTTATAGAAAAAATTTCTTGGAAACTTTGACAACTATATTTCCAAGTAATATTCTCTAAAGACAAAATTTTAAAGAAATCTTATCCAAGAAAATTTCTCAAAAAACAATATTCCCAAAAACTGCTTGTTTTTCAAGACCCCTTGGAGTTGTTATAGGTACCAACTTTTTACTTGTGGTAGGTAAAACTGATTACGGCACTTATATCCGCCTTTTCTTACACGGTTTAAAACATAAGCTTACTAGGGTGGATATTTCCTACCACCCCGCTCCCTTGTGAAACCTTTTCAAAACTCTTTGTTTATGAAATATCTTTAATCATCAATTAACTAGTGTTACAAGTAGTTCACTGTTGAACAGCAAACAAATAACACTGATATTGGTATAACCATACATACATACACACACACAACCATACATCTTTACATTTATGTATGCTATTTAGTAGGTATGGTAGGTAGGTAGGTAGGTAGGTATATTGGCTGTGTCATAAACATCAAATTGAAAATACATATCGTTTAGTGTTCATGGCAATTTATTTTGCCAGCCTTACTTTGTTGTTTCCCCTTCCGCTCGCATACTCTCTTTCACTACTTTCTTTCAGAGTTGTTTTTTTTTATTTCTCGACTTTGTGATTTGGGTTGAGGGAAATAAATTAAAAAAAAAATTTTTTTTCGCTATGTTAGGTAGCATAGCTTAAGAGAGTAGCAGCGAGGAAATGTAAAAAAAAATGCAAATATTACGACAGCGTTGGAGGACTCAGTCAAAGCGATAAGCATTTCCATGCACACTGCTGCCGCACTAAATGACGAAAAATAAGCAGAGCAGACAAAAAAAAATTTATGAATTCCCCGACTATGCAGTTCTGATTCAATACTACAAAGACAGAGATGGAGGGGGGTGGACTATGTTCTTTTTAATATCCAGTTACACACCGATTTTTACACTCATTATGCCAAGAAGAAGACAAAATAAAATAAAAACACACACACACACACAGATGTGAGCACAAAAAAATCCCATTGAAAGAGCAATAGCAACAAAAAGCAACACAATCTTCAAGATTCATTTCATCAAGTATGTCCGTCCGTGCGTTTGTCTGTCCGTCCGTCTGTCAAACTGACTGTGCGCTTGTTTTGTCAAACAAGCAACTGCTGCAGATACTTTTGGCATTCTATGAAATACAATAAGGCTTTTGGTAACTAAGAGAAAGAGAGAGAGAGAGAGAGAAACCAGAGGGAGAGCAAACAACAAACACTCTTACCAAATCATATAAGCCCCCCACAATATGTGCTCTCTTAAAAACTCTTAATGAAAACTCAAATAGTTTTTACTCACCACTCACCAAACCAAAAGACCTCAAACTCTTGCTCTCTTTCTGTCTCTCCCTCTCACACACGAATAGATTAAACCAGAAAAACAGCTGTTTTCTTGATAACTGCAAAATGGGCATTTTCCCCACTTACTGACTCAAACAAATCGAAGAAAAAATTTAGTTGTCTCAATTCATTGGTAATTGTTGAACCTGCTAACGCTTGTAGGGGGGGAAGAGTTATGTTTTTCCAAAACCTTTTCCACAATTTACGTGTTTTTTACGAAAAATCTTCTTGGATTCTTTGAATAAAGACAATCTTCCCTATGATTAATTCCTTCAAAATTAAACAAAAAAAAACGACTTTATTTTATAACACACTCTCTGTGGCTCTTGCTTTGTTGTCTTTGGCTCTCCCTTTAAAACCAGAAATCTCTTTTCCTCCCTCCCCAAGCTACCCCTTGAGCCTATATTTGTTGAGGGTTATGGTGTTTTGTCACACACAAAAAGCCTTTGAAGAAGAAGACGTAGACCTTAAATTGAAACGTGGGTAATTCCAAAGACTATTTTCACCACTGGTATCAACAACATTTTAAGGTCGGCCGCCGACACATACATAGCGTTAAATATTAATTTTGTGTTTAAGTGAATTGCCTACACTTTAATTGGCCTTCACGGCTTGACATGGCATGGAATGCTTTGCAGCAAGGAAGTTAGAAAATAATAACAAGATTTAAGAATAAAAGAAAAATTTTATGGATTAGGGGGATTGGGCAAAATATTAAAAACAAATTAGTAAAAATGTGCTAAGTTCGGCCAGGCCGAATTTTGGGAACCCACCAGCATGGATTCTGCAAAAAATTTATACAAAATAAACTTGGTTGAAGGGCAGAATTTTATTCTACATACCAAACTTCTGTCACACCAGCAAAAATTCATAAAAATTGCGGCTTATAAGGGCTCAAGAAGTCAAATCGGGAGATCGGTTTATATGGGGGCTATATCAGGTTGTTGATCGATTTGCACCGTACTAGGCACAGTTGTTGGAAATCATAATGGTGCACAATTTCAGCCAAATCGGACATAAATTTGGGCTTGTAAGGGCTCAAGAAGTCATATCAGGAGATTGGTTTATATGGGACCTATATCAGGTTATAGACTGATTTGGACCGTACTTGGCACAGTTGTTGGAAGCCATAATGGAGCACCACGTGCAAAATTTTAGCCAAATCGTACAAAATTGCGGCTTGTAAGGGCTCAAGAAGTCAAATCGGGAGATCGGTTTATATGGGGGCTATATCAGGTTGTTGATCGATTTGCACCGTACTATGCAGAGTTGTTGGAAGCCGTAACAGAGCACTACATGCAAAATTTAAGCAAAGTCGGACAAAAATTGGCGCTTGTAAGGGCTCCAGAAGTCAAATTGGGAGATCGGTTTATATGGGATCTATATCAGGTTATAGACTGATTTGGACCGTACTTGCCACAGTTGTTGGAAGTCATAATGGAGCACCACGTGCAAAATTTCAGTCAAATCGGACAAAAATTGCGGCTTCCAGGGGCTCAAGAAGTCAAATCGGGAGATCGGTTTATATGGGACCTATATCAGGTTATAGACCGATTTCCACCGTACTAGGCACAGTTGTTGGAAGTCATAATTAAACACCGTATGCCAACTTTCAGCCAAATCGGACAAAAATTGCGGCTTGTAAGGGCTCCAGAAGTCAAATCGGGAAATCGGTTTAAATGGATGCTATATCACGTTATTGATTGATTTGAACCCTACTTGACACAGTTGTTGGAAGTCAAAACCAAACACCACGTGCAAAATTTCAGCCAAATCAAAACAAAAATTGCGGCTTGTACGGGCTCAAGAAGTCAAATTATATGGGAGCTATATCTAAATCGGAACCGATATGGCCCATTTACAATCCCCAATGACCTATATCAAGTATTAAGTATCTGTGCAAAATTTTAAGCGGTTAGCTTTTCGCGTTCGACCGCCATCGCGATTTCGACAGACGGCTAGCTTTACGCGTTCGACCGTTATCGTAATTTCGACAGACAGGCGGACAGACATTGCTAGATCGACCCAGAACATCAAGACGATCAAGAATATATATACTTCATGGGGTCTTAGACGAATATTTCGAGGTGTTACAAAGGGAATGACTAGATTAGTATCCCTCATCCGACGGTGGTGGGTATCCTGTGATCCACAACACACATTTTGTCGCGTTGAGTCGCACACAATTTTTCTATCGCTCAAAAAAGGCTCGTGTCCAAAAATGCGATAGCGGTGCTTCGAAACACCTCAATGACATTGTGACAGGTGTTGAATGGTGGTTATATGCGTATGAGCCTGAAAGTAAACAGCAGCCGACTGTATGGGTGTTTCAAGATGAGCCAAATTCAACAAAATTTGCTCGCGCACGAAGCTCTTCCAAGCAAATGATCGCCTGTTTTTTTCGGAAAAACTGGACATGTCCCAATCGTAGCACTAGAACAACGCAGAACAGTCAATTATGAGTGGTACACAAGAATTTGTTTGTCTTCTAGGAAATCAAGAAAACCAACCGCCAAAGACGAAACACTCTTCACCACGACAATGCGAGCTCTCACACATCGCCTCAAACAACTGAATTTTTGAGCACTCAAAACATCGATTTGATAAGTCATACGCCGTATAGTTCTGACTTGGCAACGAATGACTTATTTGTATTCCTGTACGTAAAAAATAAAATTAGAGGTCGAGGTCGAGGTCAACGTTTTTCGACACCTGAGATACCTCAATCAGAGTGGCAAGAGTAGTTCGACAATTCGTTCAAACGCATGCAAAAGTGTGCAGATCGTTGATTAATATTTGTTTTTGTTCTCTAATCCCGAAATATAAAAGGCAACCCTCGTATAAAAGGTAGTTGTCGCGTTTACAGTGTGATTGATATGAAATTTCAATGATATGTAGGTATATATCACAAAATCAAAAACTCTTAACCCCAAACAAATGATCTACAATGTAAATCCAACAACAAACTGTATACAACTATTAGTGATAAGGGCTACTAGGTATTTCTGGATAGTTTTCTCCTACATTATTTGCCATTGTTGTAATCTTGCTCATATTAAAATTTACTTGTGTGTAAGTTTGTGCATTTCCATTCAATTATGTCAATGTTTTGTGCTCCCCTTTTTCGGCTGGTCTTCGTTTAAAGTGTTTAAATTTAAACAAAAATTAAAATATTTACATATGTACGTGTGTATGTGCATATGATTGGTTGTATGAACGAACATTCAGTGTCAATTTCATACGAATAAATAAAAATTTTTATGTAGGTACATGCACATACAACCTTCCACAAGTTTATATTTACTCACATAAAATACTCACTAATAAATATGTGTGTACGTGCGTATATATATGCCCATTATGTTTTGTGCTAAAGCCGTACTCATTTTGACATTTCTCCCCTGCTGAAAAACAAAAAAGATTCTCCCTTCTCTTTTCTTTTCTTTTTTTTTTTGCCAACAACAGTTTACTTCCTCTTTGGTTGAGACCATATCCCAAAGCACCAACAACAACAAGGTGACAGCGAAAGAGTCTCTCAAATGTGTTTAATATCAAATTGAATGGGGAAAAATCATGATAATGGCTTTGCTAAATTGTTGGTGTTTAAATTAATTAAAAAAAAGGTAGGTTATAGGATATGTAGTTAAATATCTGCTTATACTCTACACAACCCTACTCGGTGCATATTTTTATTTATGCTATGAAATTATCTTAGGTCTGTTATCTGCCCTAGTGCAGCTAAGAAAACTCCCGGTCTTTGGTACTCTTCATCTTCATTAAATCAATTAAATTTACTTTTAGGTATTTAAAAAAAAAAAAAAAACAAAACACAAATCTTTAGTGGAGCTTCACACTTTGGTCTTGTTTATGCATGCGTGTGTGTGTGTGTGTGTTTAAGTATGTCCAAATATGTTCACTTGTATTTCATTTCAAATCAATTCCATTATGTTTTGAAATCTATTGAAGGTACAAGTAGATTTTTTCACAGAGGCGCGCCTCCTATCCACACCACCAACCAACAAACGGTCGCACTCATTTTCTTGGCATTATTTTTTCCACAGTGGCATTTCTCTGAAAAAAAAACGCCAAAAACAAATACAAAACTAAAGAGTAATACCCATACCAAAAAAAAAACTCTTACAACAAATCGAGAAACCACCAACAACAGTTAAACGCTAGTAGTAAACATATGGACAATACCTACCACACACAAACTCTCACACATATTCCCCCTTTTTTTTCGAAATGATATCAACGAAAGGCAAACGAACGAACAGCTGATTTTCAGGGTCTGTTGTACCCGCTTTGTTATTTACGATTTTTCAATTGTTTTCAAAACGTCATGCTGTTTGTTTTGTTTTTGCATTTTCTCTATACATCATGAGCATACCGATGAGATACAAAAGAGCGAAAGAGAGAGAGAGGAAGTGAACGAGGGAACTATTTAAAGAGAAATTCAACTTAATCGGTAATTACTTTGAGTGAGTGAGTACCAAACTCACTCACTCTCTGCCAACATAAAAATTTCCTCTATTATATGTATATTCTCTTTTTTTTATAGAATTATGTGGGTATGTGAAAAATATATGTTACAGCTCAAATTTGCTCTCTCCATTTCTCTTTCAATGCATAAGCCATACAATCAGCCAAATGCTAATGGAATCACCAAATGAAAAACGTAAGTTTTGTGGTATAAATGACTATGCCACAGCGTTGGGGCCATGACAGAAAGGAAAAAAATATATTATTAGACTTATTTGAAATTTTCGTGACAAAAGATTTATTTTTTTTACAATTTTCAATTTTCTATGGAAATTTTTGTCAGATATAAGAAATAAAATTTCACCAAATAGGTTTTGCATGATTATTAAATGTTGATGAACGGTAGTTTTATGAAAATAAAATTTTCAAGAAATTACCAAAAATTTGGCAAAACTTTTTGATAATTGTCGTTGTTTTTAGTTGTCAACTAAAATACATTTCAACGAAATTTTTGGGTAAATATAATGAATGAAACGAATTTGATATTTAAAATTGGGCCCAAGTACTTAGGAGGTCGCCCGACCCAAAAAAAAACCCCTCAAATAGGCATATTGGACAACCAAGACAATATGGGACTCAGGTGATAGGTATTCGGGAGTAGATTACGAATATCGTCTGGAAGGAGCAATAGGCTATAAATTTGTTGTTATAGTAAGGGGAGCGTACCCTCCCCCTTACCCCACAAGCACTACCCAAAAATAAAAATGGTCCGATCAGGACAATGTAAGACTCAAAACAAAGATATTCGAGAGTAGATTGATATTAAAAATTGGATTCAAGTACCTAGGGCGCCGCCCCGAACTCAAAACTCCCTCAAATGGGCATATGGACGATCATGACTATATGGGACTAAAAAGAAAGGTATTCGGAAGTAGATTAGAAAGTAGTAGAAGTAATAAGCGGGCGTTCGACAGACAGACGGGCGGACGGACATGGTTACATCGAGTTAAAATATCATGAGGAATAAATATCTTTAGGCTATTATTTCGAGGTGTTACAAACGGAATGACAAAACTAGTAACTGGGGGAATAAAATGAATTTATGTTGATTTGTTGTTTCTTCAGCTGAACTGATTTTCTTGAAATGTTCATAGATGATGCAGAATAGTCCAGTGGTGCGAATGGGGCACTTAATATATTGGGCGGTATAAAATAATGCCCCAATGCAGCAAAGCCCCAAACGAAATAAGACCCAAAACTTTTATAAATGAAACAAAAACAACGGTAATTGGGGCTTTATTTCTTTTTATGAGGATTTATTTCATTTTAAAAATTGGAGCTTATTTTCGTATGAACTAAGACCCCAAATTTGGAAATGCCACAAAGCCCCAAACCATAGGGGCTTTATTTCATTTTACCAAATTTTAAATTAAAACGGAAAGCCGCACATATCAAAAGATTTCCCGGACATAAGACAATCTTCAACTTATTGAAGCATTATTTAATTTTGAAATTGCGACTTTATGTCATATGAAATAATGTCCCAAGTTTTCGGGCTTTATTTCATTTTAGTTTGGGATGCTTTTTCATTTCATTGAGGCCTTATTTATTTTTTACTGTTGGGGTTGTAATTCATTATGAAATTTTAGGTTTTTTATGGCATTTTCCTTTTTGGGGCTTTACTCTGCATTGGGGCCTTAATTCATACCACCAAAATTTTGGTATCTTAACTGGGGTGGACTCTCGCCCTTACCCTAATTCTCAAAAACGCCACATCTCGTAGATGAGTTTTGCGATTCAAGCGAAACTTTTAGTTTGACCTCCAAAATTTGGGGTGTGGTGCGCAGGAGTGCGGTTCCACTCCCAAAATCCGCCAAATAGCTATATAGACCTATCAGAACAATATTAGACTCAAATGAAAGGTATTTGAGAGCAGAAGACGAATCTGATACAATCGTGGAGCTAAATGTGTGGGGGGTCGCTCCACCCCCCAATTCGGATATATTTATCGCCCGTGGCAATATAGGATTTAAGTGGTATTTAGGAGCGGAGCATAAAATTGATACCCACTTTCGATATATGGGGCCCCATACCACCGCCAAAACAAGACTTATTTTCTGACCATGGTAATTGGGACGCAAATACCCCCACCCCCAAAGCACCGCTCGAACAGGATTTGTTTTTATTGATCTTGATTGGGTTCATGTAAAATGCGTTTTAGAATAGAGCACGAGTCATATATCTTCGTTTATTCGGAAATTTTTACCGACCAGTCAATATGGGTCTTAAATAATACATATATAGTATATAAATATATATGTCCCAAACTGGATATATTTATATCCAAAATATCCCCAAACAGGACATATTTTCCGAATATAGGCCCAGGTTTTTGGGATTGTAGCACGAATCTTATATAACCATTCGGGGCCAAGAATCTTAGGTCATTCCATCTGCTAAAAAACCTCAAACAAAAAAATATTTACAAACCATGGAAATACGGGCCCCAATCTGAGAGCCAACATTTGTGGTCAACCTCATGGCAGCAGTAGTTCGCACTCAACTCCAAGTGTCGTCTCAGGTATTCAATCCTAAACGTCTTTCCTCCCAAACAGGTTTCTTCTCATCTCCTCGATAATACCGCGGTGGTATGACCTGATGAAGCTAACCACAGCGCAGATGTTGGCATGTCCGCCTTTGGCACTGAACGTCTGGGTTCGAATCCTAGCGAGAACATCAGAAAAAAAATCTCAGCGGTGGTTATCCCCAGCTAATTTTGGTGACATTTGTGTGTACCATTTGGTACCCTACCCATTTCTGTGCACTGTGGTGCAGATCGGACTATATTTTGATATAGCTGCCCTATAGACCGACCGCTCGATCTCCAGATATATGGTATTAAGGCCATATAAAGATCCATTTTTTACCCGATTTCGATCAAAATTGGCACAGTGAATTCTGGTAGACCCTTACCCATTCCTGTCGAATGTGGTCCAGATTGGACCATATTTGGATATAACTGCCGTACATAGGGTATAAGCCCTTAAGAGTCGTATTTTTCATCCAATTTTGATGAAATTCGAAACAGTTCGTTTTGGCACCCTTTTACACCTTCGCGTTGAATACCATCCAGATCGGACCATAATCGGAAATTACTGCAATATAGACCAACCTCCCGATATAGATTTGAGCACATAAAAGGAGCATTTTTTATCCGATTTTGATGAAATCTGAAACACTGAGCTTTGGTACACCTCTACACCTTTTTGTTAAATATCGTTCAGATCGTGCCATTTTTGGATATAGCTGCCATATAGACCGTACCTCCGATATAGAGTATTGAGCGCTTTGGAGGAGCATTTTTTATCCGATTTCGATAAAATTTGGTAATAAGGGTAATAGTAGAGAGTGACAGAGGAAAATCCGAGAGCAGCAGTTAAACGAACGAGACAAAGTAGCGCGAGCCGAACAAAGAAAACAAAAATACCACCACCCGAAGCAAAGCGCATGCGTTGGCTGGTTAAATGGTTTTTTGCCTTGCTAATAGATATATTGTTGTTGTTGTTATATTTTGGTTGGCAAAGAGAGCCTTTCAACAACAACGTTGTACTTTGGGTAGTTGAGATTCAAAATAATTTGTTGCAGAAAAATTAACAACTTTCGTAGTCGATTTTTCGACCAAATTAGTTTTTTGTTTTTCAAAATTATTTTTATCTGTGCTGACTAAGATTTTTTGAGGTTATGTTTTTTAGCATTTAGAGCGCACATTCAGCCGATTAGTGATATAGTGGCATGAGGCGAGTTAACATTCGTACCCTCTTTGCAACTTAACCTAACCTATACCTCAATAGGCCTTTGGTGCCGCATAGCTTGTCATTTTGGGCTTGAATATAAACACCCCCATTAGACCGTTTCATGCCATAAAGGCGAACAAATATTTTTCTTCCTCCATTATTTTCCTTTTGATCCCAATAAGCAAAATGCGAAATATTATGGCGATTCCCGTACCGGCAGGACGCCCAGTGGAGTATTTTAATTCTTAGCATGAAATTGGTAAACTAAGCACACATTTTTATGGAATTTATTAAATAAAAAAACACAAACCTTACCCTGCACCGCTACTTTGGCCATTATAAAAGGTCAACTCAGAAATTCATGCTGATTCGGCTTAACTATGTCCGTCTGTGCGCGCATTTTTTGTACCGTGTGTCCTTCTGTTGCGTGTTTTTCATCTAGGGAGAGATCACATTTATCATCCAATCGTCAAGAAATTTTCCAAACATAATTTTTTTTCCCCAAAAACGATTGGTAAAAATTTGGTAAAATCGGTTAAATTTTAGATATAGCCCCCATATAAATAATTAGCCCGTTTTACACTCATAAAGGGGCACAAAGGTAAGCTTATCCGCCTATGACGCTGAACGCCTAGGTTCGAATCCTGCCGAAACCATCAGAAAAAATTTTCAGCGGTGGTTTTCCCCTCCTATTGCTGGCAACATTTGTGAGGTACTATGCCATGTAAAACTTCTCTCCAAAGAGATGGCGCACTGTGGCATGCCGTTCGGACTCGGCTATAAAAAGGAGGGCTCGGCTATAAAAAGGAGGGCTCGGCTATAAAAAGGAGGGCTCGGCTATAAAAAGGAGGGCCCATATCATTGAGCTTAAACTTGAATCGGACTGCACTTATTGATATGTGAGAAGTTTGCTCATGTTCCTTAATTGAATGTTCATGGGCAAAATCTGCGGAACTCTTTCCCAAGACTTTCCACAGACTTTCCAAAAGTTACCCAAATCTAACCGATTTGGATGAAATTTAGCAAAAGCTTGCAGATGGGTATTGACACATTTCATTTTGTGATAATCGGTTGAAAATTATAGTAACTACTCCTCTATGAGTGTAAATTGCAAATTTTGCCCATGAACATTCAATTAAGGAACATGAGCAAACTTCGGGTGTTTTTACTGATTTTCTTTCTCGAAACGGACAACTGTCTTCGACAGGCTCCACTTGTGATCCTATTGACTTGTCACGGGGCAGATAGCATCCACAATTGTGATGAGGATGGAGCTAAGATTGACCTAGGCTTTAGCATTTAAGTTCATGCCCTTTTATTTGGTATTCCTCATGCCCTATATACCTGCTGCTATACAAATCAAACTTGACATAATCAACATTTTCTATAATTAAATTAAATTGTGGCTAAATTTTCTGTGAAAATTAAATATCGAAAATAACAAAATCTCAAAATTTTATTCTAAAATAAATCTCCTAATCGATAGTGATGATAGCTCAAAAATCATTTAATTAAAACTGTCTGCCTTTCAAATACACATATACACATATCTACATACATACATATGTATGTCATTCTCAACAAAAAAAAAAAGAAGAGAACTTTAATACCGCTAAGCCACCAAGTAGCTTGTTATTGTGAAGCATAACAGCTCAATCTCTTTTTTTTTGCGATTTACTCCACAGTAGTAGTGTATCATCACATCTGTGCAGTGTGTAATGATAAAGGTATGTATTTTGTATCCACAATCGTGTTGTGTAGCGTTGTATGTGCTTAACACACAGCAGCTCAATTGGTTTGTTGTGACTTTTTGCCAACATTGTAGTGTTTTTGTTTTCTTTGCTGTTGCTCGCCGCACTCTATTCTCTTGAGAACATTAAATCTCTTGCTCTCTCAATCTCTTCGTGTATGTTTAAGCAAGCAATCAAACACAGTGTGTTTGGTTGGTTGCTTGTGCTCTTGTTTTTATTATTGTTGGCTGGTGGTTGATGGTTGGTTGTATGCATAGCTAATGCGTATCTCTTAGATACTTAATAAGGTTAAATGGAAATTGCAAGTTTTGTTGCTATTTTAGTTTTGCTTTTGTTTTTGCTGCTGCTGTTGTTGTTGTTGTTGTGTTATTAGTATTATTAAAGTGAGGTTGGTTTGCTTTGGTTTGTTCGTACGGCTAGTTGTTGTGGATGTTGATGATGAGGAACACATATCGGCGAAACAACAACCGTAACATACATATATAAACAACAAACAATACGGTTTTGTTTTTTTTTCATTCGTTAATTTTTCAGTACGTTACTCATTTAAACCTGTTTGTGTTTTAAATGTTTTTTGTTTTTGTTTTGAAAACTGCTTGGTGGCTAGCTAGCCTGCTGCCCTGGCCTGGCGCTGTTATGTATTTTTTTTTTTACTTTTCTCTCTGCGGTCTTATTATTTTATATGTAGTATTGCCCATGGTGGTGGTGTTATTATTATCATGTTGTTGTTTGTACATAATTTCTTGGCCTCCTCTACGATGTCTTTGTCGTTGTCTTCATTTCATCATTTGTTTTCTTTTACACATAGATCATGGAAACTATTACATTTGATTTTCTCCCAAAAACAAAAAAAAAAAGAAAAACGAAACGAAAATTGATGACATATTGTGCAGCAAGTATCAAAAAAAAAAACCATTTTGTGGGTGGGGGAAATAAAAGAGGGAGATCGGGGATTTGTGATGTTGTTTTTCCATTCCAAACACATTAAATACAGCTTAAGTAGGTCTTCAGCAAATGGCTATTTGACTTGGTACACAGCAAAAATCTATGAACAGGCACATATCGAGGGCGTCAAATAAAAGGGGCCAAACTCATTTTTTTTTATTTCTTTACAGATGACCAACAAAATTAATAAAATTCGTAAAATTTTATTAAAAAATTGATTTATTTTACCTAAAATTTTGCAGATTTTATCAAGTTTTTTCCATCTCTTGTAAAGAAACAAAGAAAAATCCCTTTTTATTATATCAAGTCATTGATTGGTACCACATGTACCACCAGGAGGCCATCGTGGTGTAGAAGTTAGCATGTCCACCTATGACGCTCTAGGCCTGAGTTCGTGTCCTGACAAGAACATTAGGAAAATTGTTCGGCATGGGAGGTACTATGCCATGCAAAACTGTTCCCAAAAGAGGTGTCGCATTGCGGCACCCCGATCGGTCTCGGCTATAAAAAGTCACACATCTCATGTGCGTGACATAAACCGCCTAAAAAATAATAGGGCAGCAGAAGCGGATGGGTTGCCCGCTGAACTGTTTATGACCTGAGGCGACACGTTCATAAGGCGTGTGCATCACGTGAGTCAAGTGGTTCATGAGTGAGATCCAAATCCAATCACGTGATCTTGCGTGATCGTGATTGAATTAAAATTCCTCGTGCGTCAGTGAAATCATGCTCACGACACTAAACACGACTCTCGAGAAAATCACGGCTCACGAATCGATTCATTCTTCTCGTGAGCGTGAGTAAAAGCAAGTCCACATAAAAAAGACTTGCGTTACTAAAATTTTTTCTCTTGAGCGTGTGTGGAAAATTACTCACGCGCACATCTCTGATTGGAACCTCAGCATACTACGTCCTGTACACAAGAAAGGAGACAAGACGGAATGTGCCAATCGAAGAACTGCGGTGGTAGTTTTCTGATTTACGATATGTAATTGCAAATTTTCCCATGAACATTCCATTGCGGAGCAGGGGCAAACTTCTCACATATCAATGAGTGCTGTCTGATTTAAGTTTGTAAGCTCAATGTCCCTTATCATTTTATAGTCTTGTGCGAAAGGCGTGGCGCAGTGCGATATCTCTTTGTGGAGAAATTTTTACATGGATGCCATATCAAATGGTACAGTACCTCACAAATGTCGCCAGCATTAGGAGAAAATGAAAATTGTTTCCGATGTTCTCGCCAGGATTAGAACCCAGACGTTTGGCGTCATAGGCGGACATGCTACTCTCGGCGCAAGCACTGCTTTTAAGATTGTCTTTGCGTTAATGGAGAATATAGGCGACGTATGAACCACGAGCTGTATGAGCTGTAAGACGACTATAGCATAGTTAGACGCATCAAAATACAACGGCTGCGTTGGCTAGGTCATGTTGTCAGAAACTTGGTGTCAGAGATTTAAGAATGAGCGCAGAAAATCGAGGCGTTTGGAATGCTATTCTATGTTCGGCTAGTGGAACAAATGTTCTGTCATAGCCAATTAAAGTAAGTATTTATAAACAAATCGTCGCGAAAAGTTGCTTAAACTTCCCGACACACAATTGATTGTCCAATGATAAGCTGGAATTATAATGGAATTATAACGCAATGGATTGTAAAAGAATCATTGCGAAAACTGGCTAAAACATCCGCACACGCAATGGATTGCTCAATGATATCGTAGACGAGCGTTTCGTGACTCATATGGAAGAACAATTGTGTGAAAATCTTCGAGAAGATTGTATTATTCATCGCGGGGATGAACGCTCTTCCAAAATTATGAAAAAAGGGCACTGCATGTTGAAAAACGATCATACTGATGTAGTAACGTCTTTGGTACTATTCTCCTTTTACGTGTTACAAACAAAAGTCACAACGCTATAATACCCTGTACCAGAGAAGTGATGTAGTAGGATATAATGAAACTGATTTTTCTCTGAGTGTATCTCAAGTTTTGTACTTGATCATCTGCATGTCATTTGCTTGTTACCAAAGTGTTATCATCAATGTCTTGGCTCATTATTTTGCTAACCGAAAGCTAAGTGCATTTATTTCAAAAATAAATTTCAGCCAGAAAACAAGTTAAAATTGAGATGTGGATGGGTGCCTGTTTGTACGATTGTATGTACGACAGTACAAATGTATGTGCATGTACGTACGATTGCTTCATTCGCTCAGTTCATTTGAAATGTACCAAACATGTTCACACAGCAAATAACTTCCGGCATATATTTTGTTGCTGTTGTTGTTTTCTGGATATTGCTTATTGTTAGTATTGTTGTTGTTGCTGTTGCTGTTATTCCTTGTATTACGCTTTTCCCTCTCTTGTATTGAAGAAATATGTCTGTAATAATGCAATAATAGTCATTTTTCACATCCAACTCAAGTTAATCAGTTAATACACACACGCACACACACGCACACACTTTCAACGATTGCAAGCAAATAAGCAAACAAGAAATAAAAGTTTGTGTATTTTGTTAATTGAACATTTGATTTGTATGTTGGTACGTTTTGTATTCATAGTCACTTCATGCTGTTGTATGAATGGTTTATAGTCACTGCTGGCATGGTTTGTGTATTTCGACAAGTTTCACAACAATCATTATCGCAATATTTTCGAAGAAAACTGTGGTAAGTGGGTGGTGTGTTTTTTTTAACAAACTTGGAATTAAATGGGGGTTTCCCTTCTGGCAGACTATAAGTGATCTTTTTTATGCCATGATGATTTTCTTTTCACTTCAGAAAAGTCATATTTCTCTTTCAAAAAGAAATCCCCCAAAGGAATATAAAATTTTATGGAAAAAAATAGGGTTTCCGCAAACAAAACAGAATAAGTAAAAGAGTGCTAAGTTCGGCCGGGTCGAATCTTGGGAAGCCACCACCATGGATTCTGCTAAAATATGGGAGCTATATCTAGTTATAGACCGAATTGAGCCAAATCGGATAAAAATCGCGGCTTATAAGGGCTCAAGAAGTCAAATCGAGAGATCGGTTTATCATGTTCTTGACCAATGTTCTTGAAAAGTACTTGGCACAGTTGTTGGGAGTCATAGCAGAACACCATGTACAAAATTTCAGCCAAATCGGATACAAATTGCGGCTACCAGGGGCTCAAGAAGTCAAATCGGGAGATCGGTTTATATGGGAGCTATATCAGGTCACAAACAGATTTACACCATACTTGGCACAGTTGTTGGGAGTCATAACAGAACACCATGTACAAAATTTCAGCCAAATCGGATACAAATTGCGGCTACCAGGGGCTCAAGAAGTCAAATTGGGAGATCGGCTTATATGGGAGCTATATCGGGTCACAAACAGATTTACACCATACTTGGCACAGTTGTTGGATGTCAAAATAGAACACTTTGTGCAAAATTTCAGCCAAATCGGACGAAAATTGTTGCTTCCTGGGGCTTAGGAAGTCAAATCGGGAGATCGGTTTATATGGGAGCTATATCAGGTTATAGCCCGATTTCGACCGTACTTGACTCCATTTTTGGGAGTCATAACAGAAAACTAAGTGCAAAATTTCAGCCAAATCGGATGAAAATTTAGGCTTCCAAGGGCTCAAGAAGTCAAATTGGGAGATCGGTTTATATGGGAGCTATATCAGGCTATAGACCGATTTGGACCGTACCTGCCACAGTTGTTGGAAGTCAAAATAGAACATTTTGTGCAAAATTTCAGTCAAATCGGACAAAAGTTGCTGCTTCCAGGGGCTTAGGAAGTCAAATCGGGAGATCGGTTTATATGGGAGCTATATCAGGTTATAGCCCGATTTGGACCGTACATGGCACAGTTATTAAAAGTCATAACAGAACACCACTTGCGAAATTTTGGCCAAATCGGACACACATTGTGGCTTCCATGGGCTCAAGAAGTCAAATCGGGAGATCTGTTTATATGGGAGTTATATCAGGTGCTTGGTCGATTTGGACCGTACATGGCTCGGATGTTTGGTGTCATAATAGAATACTATGTGCAAAATTTCAGCTAAATCGGACACACATTGTGGCTTCCATGGGCTCAAGAAGTCAAATCAGGTTCTTGGCCGATTTGGACCGTACTTTGCACAGATCGATTTATATCGAAGCTTTATCTAAATCTGAACCGACAAGGCCCATTTGAACAACATCAATAGAAAGTACTTTACTTACTTTACTTTAATTGACTATGACAGCACATTTGTTTCACTAGCCGAACGTATTAGAATAGCGTTCCAAGCACCTCGATCTTCTGCGCTCATTCTAAAATCTCTGACACCAAGTTTGGAGGTGTCTCCCACCACTTGATCTTTCCATTTGGGCTTTTGCTCTTCCCCGTTTGCGTGTACCATCTTTGCTGAAGCTTTTTTATCCATTCTGACAACATGACCTAGCCAACGCCGCCGTTGTATTTTGATGCGTGTAACTATGTTATCGTCGTCATACAGCTCTTGGTTCACACGTCGCCTATATTCTCCATTAACGCAAATGGTCCGTATATTTTACGAAGAATCTTTCTCTCAAATACTCCAAGCACTGCCTCATCTGCTTTCACAAGTACCCATGGCTCAGAACCACACAACAACACGGATAGTATCAGTGTCTTGAATAGTGTAATCTTGTCCATTAACGCAAAACTTGCCCATATATTTTACGAAGAATCTTTCTCTCAAATACTCCAAGCACTACCTCATCTGCTTTCACAAGTACCCATGTTCTGAGGCATGGCCATAATCTTCGTAATCTTCGTCTGTCGACAGGTGGCCTTGTTTCTAAACTGCTTACCTAGTCCAAAGTAGCATCTGTATTTTTCTTCGCTTTATCTTAAAACTGGTGTCATTCATTTCGGTTACGGCGGTGCCGAGGTATACAAAGTTACTGACTATCTCAAATTTGAAGTTTCCAACATTCTCCATTTTCTTTATCTGATCGGTTGTACAAGGCGTTTTGGGAGTTGATACCATTCATTTCGTCTTATCTCCATTTACCGTCAGACTTATTTTCACCGACTGTGCAAAATTTTAAGCGGCTAGCTCTACGCGTTTGACCGCTATCGTGATTTCAACAGACGGAAGGACGGACATGGCTAGTACGAATCAGAATTTCGAGGCGATCAAGAATAGCATGTGTTCTCTTGTGATTAGTGGGGTCCTAGATCATTATTATTATGGGGTCCTAGATCGTTGTTATTATGGGGTCCTAGATCATTATTTCGAGGTGTGAATAATTAGATTAGTGTACCCTCATCCTATGGTGGTGGGTATAAACATTATTTTGTATAGGATTTAATCTTTTTTGTTATAGATTTTGCCAATGATCTAGAGAAAAGAAACAACACTTCATAATGACAATGGTGTCTTTAAATTTTAGTCCATCCTAAGTCTACTGTAACTTCATTATTTCCAATGTTCTCAAAATATTATTTACAAAAAATTAGGTCCCTACTCCTTCTTACCTTGTTTGCCCTTCTTAAAGGAACAAACAATAGTTTCCAGCTTCCTACAAACTACATCACATATCACTGACTACACCTGATGGGCGTAATAAATGAAAAACCTACTTTGACTCCCTTTTGAGCATTAAGATAATGGTGTTACATCAAAAGGCATACACCGAAAGCCTGTATGCATGTGTGTATCTGGGTATGTGGGTATGTATGTGGAGTAGGCATACAAACGATGAAGGAAGCAATTAGAGCAACATTGTTGTAACCAACAACTAATCAACTACATACCGTTAAAACTGTTTCCACTCTAGTTTTTTTCACCAGCACTCTCTCCTTTGCGTTGCTGCCCTTCTCTGTGGCTCTCACCCTACTCATTTGTATTATGATTGTCACAATAACCATGTTGTAATTTCAATTTCAGTCTAGAGTTTACAACTGAGCCTGTTTGTGTTCGATGTTCGTTCTGGGGTTGTTTCGTCTGATGCGAACACCCATACACACAGAGTTGGAAGTTAACATTTTGCAGTATGCTAATGTAACTGCATTCGCTTGTACTACACACACTACTATACATAGAAGTATGATGTGATATGTAAGAATGTATTGTAAATAAGAGCAGTACTTCTTTTGCTACTTTGCTTTGGACTATGGCAACTTACTTTGTTGCATTCAAATATTTTTGTATTTTTCGTTGCTAACTTACTGAATGGCTGACTTGTCGGTATTCTGTAGCACTCTTTACCTTACGCATAGCATCTACACTGTGTTTAAAGCACATATGAATGATTGTCAGAATGTATTTAAATTACATTTATTAGGGTGGCACACTGCCTGGGCATAAGAGAAAACGCAAAAACGGAAGAACAAAACTCCGATGGAGTGACCAAGTGTAGAAGAATTCCAATTGTTATCCGTAATATTTGGCGGCTAAAACCGAACTGGCTATTGTTGGCGAACTTAAATACTTAAAAGTGAACAAAATAATTGTGAATCGCAACATAAATCGTTTTAGTGATACTGGTACCGTTGGTAAATGCCATGGTAGTGGTGCAAAAAAATACCGGAAAGGTTTGGCGAGTGAAGGCACGAATTCCCAGAAATCCACGGCGTAGTAGCAACCAAATGGCTAAGGATCGGCAAATAACCCGTAAAATGACGCAACATTTATTAAAAACAACCTGAAGTAAACAGGCCATAAGGGCAATAACAACCAGAATGGTATGCTCTCGAACGGTCTTGGAATGTAAGAAGGCACGATTCGCATCGTTTGGTGCCGGGCCATAGCGGAGAAACTAGGAATGAAAAGGCAGACAATTTGGTAGTGAAGGCCAGAGAACTGCCGTCAATAACCGAAGTCTTTCGGTCAGTAACCCGAAGCCTTTCGGGTCGACGCAGTCCGAGTTAAAGGCGTGGGAGACGAATGTAACTCTGTAGAACAGCGAAACAGTCGGAGGACGACGAGAATCTTATGGGGCCATCCATATCGTGAGAAGATGAGGCTATTACTGAAAGGAAGTAAGAAGGAGGTCAGTATAGCTTTCGGTATCACAACAGGACACATAGGACTACGAGCTCACTTATGTAAAATCGGTGGGGCAAGTGATAGCACGTGTAGGGCATGCGACGACGATGATGAGGCGTTGATGCATTTCCTATATCATTGCTCGGCTTTCGCGTCAAACACACTCCGGAACTTAGGTGGGGACACAATACCAGGCATGAACCAACTTATGGGACTGGTATGGAAAACAATTAAAGATTTTATAAATAGGACGGAATTCCTAATTAAAATTTTCTTTTTCGAGGTTACCTTTAAGAATTTAGAGCGCACATGCCGATTTCTGGCTTAGGTGTTTGTCCATGGTGGCATGGGGCGGATTAATATCCGCATCCTCTTTTCAGCCTAACCCAACTTAACCCTACAAATGGCCACCCTGAAAATTTGCCATCTCATGTGAATGTTTAGGCTGCTGTGACCGCCGAAGGGCGCTCTCCAGTCGTTATCATCTAGCCGCCGTCGAAAAAAATTTAATTTATTGTCGGGAAAAAATTTTGGATGCTGCCGTGGATGGAACCGTGGCAACGCAAAAATTTCGGTCGTAGACCATGGACTTACCTATGCTAAATCAAGTTCCGCACTTCATTTCGTCCACCCAATGGCTTTTCAATTCGCCAGATGCCAATCCAACGAACTTTTCAGTACAAAGAAGTAAATGAACTGAATCAAACCGTATTTTTGCACGCTTGTTAGAGGTCATAAAAAGAGTCAATGTCAAAAATTTCCCTCACACCGGCTGAGAATAATGGCTTTTCGAGGCTTCAGAAGTAAAATTGGATGATCGGTTTATATGGGAGTTTTAGACCGATTCAAGCCATATTCAGCGCGTATGGTAGGGGTTATAGAAAAATCACTGTGCAAACTTTCAACCAAATCAGATAAGGACTACGTCCTCTAGAGGTTCAAAAAGTATTATCGGATGATCGGTTCTATGGGAGCTATATCAGGAGTTGGACCCATTCGAACCAGACTTAACACATTTGTCTAATGACATAGAAAACGCCATAACACAAAATTTCAGCAAAACCGAATAAAAATTGTCTTTTATAAAAATTTTGTCTTTAGATAAAATTTCACTGAAATTTTGTCTTTAGATAAAATTTCACTGAAATTTTGTCTTTAGATAAAATTTCACTGAAATTTTGCCTTTAGATAAAATTTCACTGAAATTTTGTCTTTAGATAAAATTTCACTGAAATTTTGTCTTTAGATAAAATTTCACTGAAATTTTGTCTTTAGATAAAATTTCACTGAAATTTTGTCTTTAGATAAAATTTCACTGAAATTTTGTCTTTAGATAAAATTTCACTGAAATTTTGTCTTTAGATAAAATTTCACTGAAATTTTGTCTTTAGATAAAATTTCACTGAAATTTTGTCTTTAGATAAAATTTCACTGAAAATTTTGTCTTTAGATAAAATTTCACCGAAATTTTGTCTTTAGATAAAATTTCACCGAAATTTTGTCTTTAGATAAAATTTCACTGAAATTTTGTCTTTAGATAAAATTTCAATGAAATTTTGTCTTTAGATAAAATTTCAATGAAATTTTGTCTTTAGATAAAATTTCAATGAAATTTTGTCTTTAGATAAAATTTCAATGAAATTTTGTCTTTAGATAAAATTTCAATGAAATTTTGTCTTTAGATAAAATTTCAATGAAATTTTGTCTTTAGATAAAATTTCAATGAAATTTTGTCTTTAGATAAAATTTCAATAAAATTTTGTCTTTAGATAAAATTTCACTGAAATTTTTTCTTTAGATAAAATTTCACTGAAATTTTTTCTTTAGATAAAATTTCACTGAAATTTTTTCTTTAGATAAAATTTCACTGAAATTTTTTCTTTAGATAAAATTTCACTGAAATTTTTTCTTTAGATAAAATTTCACTGAAATTTTTTCTTTAGATAAAATTTCACTGAAATTTTTTCTTTAGATAAAATTTCACTGAAATTTTTTCTTTAGATAAAATTTCACTGAAATTTTTTCTTTAGATAAAATTTCACTGAAATTTTTTCTTTAGATAAAATTTCACTGAAATTTTTTCTTTAGATAAAATTTCACTGAAATTTTGTCTTTAGATAAAATTTCACTGAAATTTTGTCTTTAGATAAAATTTCACTGAAATTTTGTCTTTAGATAAAATTTCACTGAAATTTTGTCTTTAGATAAAATTTCACTGAAATTTTGTCTTTAGATAAAATTTCACTGAAATTTTGTCTTTAGATAAAATTTCACTGAAATTTTGTCTTTAGATAAAATTTCACTGAAATTTTGTCTTTAGATAAAATTTCACTGAAATTTTGTCTTTAGATAAAATTTCACTGAAATTTTGTCTTTAGATAAAATTTCACTGAAATTTTGTCTTTAGATAAAATTTCACTGAAATTTTGTCTTTAGATAAAATTTCACTGAAATTTTGTCTTTAGATAAAATTTCACTGAAATTTTGTCTTTAGATAAAATTTCACTGAAATTTTGTCTTTAGATAAAATTTCACTGAAATTTTGTCTTTAGATAAAATTTCACTGAAATTTTGTCTTTAGATAAAATGGCAATAAAATTTTGTCGTTAGATAAAATTTCGCTGAAAATTTGTCGTTAGATAAACTTTCACTGGAATTTTTTACTTAACCTACATTTATGTGAAAATATTACCATGCCACCTTAATACCATCATCATAATAAATGCATTCATGGCGTATGCATGCTCACTGAAATGGCAGTTGCACATAGTAATTCTCATTGAAATGGAATTTTCTATAATTTTGCTTATTATTCGCGTGTTCTAATTTTGCATATAAAATGATCACCATAATCATCATAATTATTGTAGAAGTCGACAAATTTCATTGTAGAAATATGCATGTATAGACTCTCTAGACATACATTTGTATGTATGTGTGTATGAACCCGCAAGTCTTTATACTTCTTTGTAGCATCATCATCATCAATCTTGCAAACGAAGTCGCCTCTAAACATTGTGCGCTTTTGCTTTTATCGAATTGGGAATGCTGTATTGAAAATTCAACAACAAAATTGAATTGCAATTCATTTCAAATGAAAGGCTATAAATTGTGGTTGCTGCTTTGCAGTTAAACGAATTTATCAATATTTTCTGAAATGACCATTTATACATGAAGAAATCAATGAAGATCAATGAATTACGAGTACTCAAGGAATCTTGGTTTATTGTAGTTGTGTGGGAAGAATTGAAAGAAAATGGATGTCTACCATGAATTTGTTAGTCATATTGCCTTAGCTACAAAAAAATTTCATTTAACAGATTTTAGTTTAAACGTTTTGGCAACATAGCTATAGTCTAGAAAGAAGTTTTAAGGCATATTTTCTAAAAAAAAACTTAACAAAAACCGACATTTTTCTATAAAATATTTTAAATTAAAAAAAAAAACACTACAAAGTTCACCAAATGTTTTTTTTTTTGGTTACATTGTAGAACAGAGACGTAAAAACAATAATTTTCTAAATGAAAAATAATAAATTAAACATTTAATGAAAGCTGCTAAAATAGTTCATTATAATAGAATTTATTATTCCACAGACGCCGGAAACCCGGGTGCTTGTTTTACATAAATTATCTCCAAAGTTAAGCGTAAACATATGTCTGTCTGACTGTGACGCTTTTTATGTTGGCTATCTATCTATGCATGGCGATGTGTGTGATCCAACGATTTACGTATCAATCTACAATTCAAAGGGGAAACTTCCCCCCAATTTTATGCCGAGAGATAGAAGACTTGTTAAGCAATACTGCTTAACACTCACTATGAATATCATCATCTCATATCGTGGATGTGAACAATGTAAAAGGTTCCAACACATACCCCTAAGCCCCACCGCTCTAACTCATTCTCTCACCCACTCCACTCGAAACACACACACTCACAAGCACACAAGCTATGGCTCACAACTAGCAATGGAGATGGAGTTAATCACAAAGCATATTATCCGCATTTAAATGTCTCAAAACTCAATTAGCCTTCAAGCGATCACTCACAGCAACAACAATGGCAGCAACAAGAACACACAAACAGAGCAGCAGAGCACGACGACAGCGATGCTGACGCCGCTTGTGTGACGACAATAAAAACCACACACAAAATGAAGAAGAAGAAGAAGCAGGGAGTCCAAGCAAACACTTTAACAGCCAGTCAGTCAACCAGCCAAGCCAGACCAGGCCAATCAGCAACAAAAAAAAAAAGCCACAAAATAAACTTTAAATAAATAATTTTTTAAAAACATAAAAAATAAATAAATAACAAAACAATGCGAGTATTAAAATTGGAAAGAAGACCAGCAGAGACAGCGACGTCAGCTGCGACAGAAATCAGCCAACATAATGGCAACTACACTCTGAAAAAATAAAAATGAGAAAAATTCACTGAAAAAATTATGTGAAACAGCTGAAACTGAAAAACGGTAAAGAAAGGACAGTCACCAAAATTAGTGGGAGAAAAAAGGATGGGACTGGTACAAAAGAGGAATCTGAAGCAACAATCCTTATTTCATCTGAAGATCCCTTGCATTTTTTTTTAGGAGGAAGAAAGTACGCACAAAGTTTTTACACCACATGGAAAAAAATTCTCCAAAGAAAAAACAATTTCAACAAATTAAAAAAAAAAACAAGTAAAATCGTCCGAAGTTCGGCCGGGCCAAATCTTATATACCCTCCACCATGGATCGCGTTTGTCAAGTTCTTTGCCTAGAATCTTTTTATAGGCAAACAAAGGATAATGCAGAATTCACGCTAAATTTCACCCAAATCAGATAATAATTGCGCCCTCTAGAGGCTCAAATTTTATCGAATTATATGGGAGTTATATCAGGTTATTTTAACCATACTTGGCGCAGATGTTAGAAGTTAGAACACAAAACACTTCATGCTAAATTTCAGCCAAATCGAATATAAAATTGCGCCCTCTAGCGGCTGAAGAACTTAAGATACGAAATCGGTATATATGGGGGAGCTATTTATATTAGGTTATGAACCGATTTTTACCCTACTTGGCACTATTGTTGATGTTCAAGCCAAAGCAATTCATGCAAAATTTCAGCCAAATCGGATGATAATTGCTCCCTCTATCGGCCAAAGAAGTCAAGATCCGATATCGGTTTTTAAGGGAGCCCTATCAGGTTATCAACCGATTTGGACCATATTTCTCACAGTGATTGATGGTCCAACTACAACATTTCGGGCAAAATTTCAGCCAAATCGGTAAATAATTGCGCCCTCTAGCGGCTCAGGAAGTCAAGATGCGAGATTGGTTTATATGGGAGGTTATGAGCCGATTTTGACCAAGAAACATTGTGGGATATTGTAGACTTCACTTCACTTTTTACTTTTTTTGGGTTGTAACCCACTGTGCGGGAGTGATAGCAGAGACAACAGAGGACATGTTGAGGCTTTTGATGGAATCGCATTTTCCACAGAATACGACGAGACGACTCACGGAGACACCGTCATCTTGGAATAATAAGGTTGATCGAAGGCTTATCCCAACTGAATTTATGGTAAAGAAAGCCTTGAGGAGCCTCCATCCATTTAAGTGACTCGGATCTGACGGAACATTGCGGCCGATACTATAAAAAGAGGCAGACTATATGGCGCCCCAACTGGCCACTGTTTGTACAGCTTGCCTAGAACTTGCATATACTCGGAAAGCCTGGCAGGAGGCAAGGGTGGTATTTGTACACAAGCCGGGCAAGGCAATTTTTGAGATGGTATACAACTGGGTTCGACCTAGGTGTCTCAATGTTAACCAAGAGAAGTCTGAACTCTGCCTGTCCACGAGAAAAGAGGAGAGGACGCACCATGTTTCCTCAACAGAATGATTTCGATATTCGACAAGATCTATTACAAAGAAGTAATATTGGACAGGAAACTGAATTGGAAGTGTGACATTCGGGAGCGTAACGAGAAGGCTCAAGGACACTATGTAGACGGGCCGTAGGCTCGAAATGGCATTTGGAAAACATGTTGTCTTGGCAAGGCAGTGCCCTAGTGGGCGTGGTACTCAACCCACTAGGGCACTGGACCACTATTCTAAATATCCGACCCATAGACATACAGATTAAGTGTGAGGCAGCTACTGCTGCTATGAGACTTAAGGCGATGGGAGAATGGATAGAGGACAGGAGCAGGTCACCAATCATGGTGTAGTCGAGACGATGATAGGAATCCTAGAAGTAATGGGTGAGACACCCCTTGTGGCTATGGGAGCCGAAGGGAGAATGGATAGGGGATAGTAGCAAGTCACACCAACGTGGTATAGACAATAGAGAATCTAGAAGGAATAGAAGAGCCATCTGGAAGTTCGTGCTACACGGATGGATCAATTCTAGAGAACAGAGCGAGCCTAGGGGTCTGCTGGGTACTTGAACCCAAATTTCAATAACATATTCGTTTTCTCGTCTCCAATACCTTTCATTTGATACCCTTATTGTGCCCATCGGACCATTTTCGGATATGGGTGGGGTTTTTTTTAGGTAAGGGGGAGGGTCCGCATCCAACCGATATCAAAAAATTATATAGCCTATGTTTCCTTCTAGACAAACGTACACAATCTATGAAAATTTTAAGAAATTCGATTCATCCAAGTATCATATAGTCATAATGGGTCTAATGGCGTATTTGAGGAGTGGCGTGACCCCTTATACTTCGATCTGATTTTGTATGCCAGATTCGAAATCTACTGTCGAATACCTTTCGTTTGAGCCCCATATTGAAATGAACGTCCAATATGTCTGTTTGGAGGAGTTTTGGGGTTGGGGCGGCCCGATAGGTTCTTAGACCCAAATTTTAATACCATATTCGTATTCTACTCTCCAATACCTTTCATTTCATATTTATTTTATCCCAATCGGTTCACTTTTGATTTTGGGGTTTTTTTTTTTTGGGATAAGGGGGAGGGTCCGTCCCCCTTCCGATACCGTAAAATTATATAGCCTATGTTTCCTCCCAGACCAACCCCTTATATTTCGATCTGTATGCCAGATACCTGAATACCTTTCGATTGAACCCCATATTGAAATGAACGTCCAATATGTCTGTTTGAAGGAATTTTGGGGTTGGGGCGGCCCGATAGGTTCTCAGACTCAAATTTTAATACCAAATTCGTATTCTACTCTCCAATACCTTTCATTCCATATCTATATTGTCCCAATCGCTTCACTTTTGATTTTGGGTTGTGTTTTTGGCACAAGGGGGAGGGTCCGTCCCCCTTCCGATACCGAAAAATTATATAGCCTATGTTTTCTTCCAAACCAACGTACACAATATGCGAAAATTTCGAGAAAATCTGTTCTGCCGTTTTTCAGTCTATGCGGAAAAAACAAACCGAGTCACATATAGCCGTGATTGGCTAGGGTGCCCATTTTGGGCATTTTTGCGGGGGTTGGGTGACCCCTACACTTCGACATGAGTTTGTATGCCAAATTCGTTATCTACTTCCGCATACTTTTCATTTGATATCCATATTGTCTATATAGGTCCACTTTTAATTTTGGGTGGTGTTTTTGGGGTAACGGTGGAGGGTTCGCCCCCTTCCGTTATCATTAAATTATAAAGCCTATTCCTACTTCCTGACCATATTCGTAATCTACTCCCGAATACCTTACATTTGAGCCCCATATTGTCATGATCGTCAAATAAACCTAGTTTAAGGGGTTTTGGGGCTGTGGTGGCCCCACAGGTACTTGGACCCTACTTTTATTATAAAATTCGTACTCTACTCTTGAATACTTTTCATTTGAATCCAATATTGTCCCGATAGGACCACTTTTATTTTTGGGTAGTACTTTTGGGGTAAGGGGAAGGGTCCGCCCCCTCCCGATATTAAACAAGTAAAAGCGTGGTAGGTTCGGCCGGGCCGAATCTTATGTACCCTCCACCATGGATCGCATTTGTCGAGTTCTTTTCCCGGCATCTCTTCTTAGGCAAAAAAGGATATAAGAAAAGAGTTGCTCTGCTATTAAAACGATATCAAGATATGGTCCGGTTCGGACCACAATTAAATTATATGTTGGAGACCTGTGTAAAATTTCAGCCAATTCGAATAAGAATTGCGCCCATTGGGGGCTCAAGAAGTAAAATAGAGAGATCGATTTATATGGGAGCTGTATCGGGCTATAGACCGATTCAGACCATAAAAAACACGTTTGTTGATGGTCATGAGAGGACCCGTCGTACAAAATTTCATTCAAATCGGATAAGAATTGTGCCCTCTAGAGGCTCAAGAGGTCAAGACCCAAGATCGGTTTATATGCCAGCTATATCAGGTTATGAACCGATTTAAACTATACTTGGCACAGTTGTTGGGTATCATAACAAAACACGTCGTGCGAAATTCCATTCCATTCGGATTAGAATTGCGCACTCTAGAGGCTCAAGAAGTCAAGACCCAAGATCGGTTTATATGGCAGCTATATCAGGTTATGGACCGATTTGAACCATACTTGGCACAGTTGTTGGATATAATAACAAAACACGTCGTGCAAAATTTCATTTCAATCGGATAATAATTGCGCACTCTAGAGGCTCAAGAAGTCAAGACCCAAGATCGGTTTATATGGCAGCTATATCAGGTTATGGACCGATTTGAACCATACTTGGCACAGTTGTTGGATATAATAACAAAACACGTCGTGAAAAATTTCATTCTGATCGGATAAGAATTGCGCACGCTAGAGGCTCAAGAAGTCAAGACCCAAGATTGGTTTATATGGCAGCTATATCAGGTTATTGACCGATTTGAACTATACTTGGCGCAGTTGTTGGATATCATAACAAAACACGTCGTACAAAATTTCATTCCAATCGGATAAGAATTGCGCACTCTAGAGGCTCAAGAAGTCAAGACCCAAGATCGCTTTATATGGCAGCTATATCAAAACATGGACCGATATGGCCCATTTACAATACCAACCGACCTACACTAATAAGAAGTATTTGTGCAAAATTTCAAGCGGCTAGCTTTACTCCTTCGGAAGTTAGCGTGCTTTCGACAGACAGACGGACGGACGGACGGACGGGCGGACGGACGGACGGACGGGCGGACGGACGGACGGACGGACGGACAGACGGACGGACATGGCTAGATCGACATAAAATGTCACGACGATCAAGAATATATATACTTTATGGGGTCTCATACGAATATTTCGAGTAGTTACAAACAGAATGACGAAATTAGTATACCCCCCATCTGTTATGTTTCCTTCCAGACCAACCTACACAATCTGTGAAAATTTCAAGGTAGTCGGTTCTGCCGTTTTTGAGTCTATACGGAACAAACAAGCAAACCGACAAACAAACACAAATTGAATTTTATATTGGGTTGCCCAAAAAGTAATTGCGGATTTTTTACAAGAAATTAAATGCATTTTTTATAAAACTTAGAATGAACTTTAATCAAATATACTTGTTTTACACTTTTTTCTAAAGCAAGCTAAAAGTAACAGCTGATAACTGACAGAAGAAAGAAAGCAATTACAGAGTCACAAGCTGTGAAAAAATTTGTCAACGCCGACTATATGAAAAATCCGCAATTACTTTTTGGGCAACCCTATATAAGAAGATTTGCTATGCTATTCTTTGAATATAAAGAAAGCTTTGAATTTTGAATGACCTTGAGCTGGAGTATGCTCGAAAAATCACGAGGGGAAATATTTTTTTAAAAATTTCTAAAGAAATAAATTTTTTTAAAATCTCCTATGGAAATAAAATCCTAACATTTACCATCGAAATAAACTTTCGACATATTTCTGTATAGAAATAAAATTTTGTACAAAAATTGAAGATTCCTCCAATTTTCTATGGAAATGGAATTTTGACATGTTCCACAAAACAAATATTTGAAAAAAAAATTTCTTTAGAAACATTCTAGTCCATTTTTTCAGAATGTAACCTACAACTTAACAAAAAAAAAAACTCCAAACAACAATCAAAATAAAGGCATTTGCCGCACTTAAATGAAATAAAATCAAATCAAATTCACAAAACACAAAATAACAAGCAAAACCAAAATATTGTGGCGGCAGCAACTAATAAATCCAAACAACTACAACAACATAAATAACAAGTATAAAACAACAACAACAACAACAAAGAAGTGAGAAGCTAAAAAAACCCCCCACAAGAAACGATAACAACGGCAGCGGCGCAAACAGAAACCGAAACACCACAATCAGACAGCCAAAGACAATGTTTAGCCAAAATCAGAAAACAAATGGAATGGAATTTCCGATTTTATTTAGAGAACAACGGCCAGCACAGCACATACATCAGCATACCCCTGCCCCCCAGAGCATACCACAAGTCAGTTGGCCAGCCAGCAGCAGCGTCGTACACAGAAAGCTCACCAATCAAAGGTTTTTGTGTTTCTATCCACCTCAACAGTCATAATAGCTGGCCCCAAGTATTGGTGACGATGCACCCACCGCCAGGGGGGCGATGAAGAAGGCAAAGATACAAATGATGATGATGATGATGAAGGGACATCATTATCACCAGGCAAGTATTGCGATGCACCAGAACATCGACAGCATACAGGCAAGCAAGTTTACAAAAAAAAACATCTTCAATAACGAAAAAACAAATATCGGAAAAAATTTGCATCAACACTCAACATTTTGGTAGAAAATTTTACAAAAAAAAAAAATGTTTTGGAAAAAAATAATTAAAAAAAAATTCAATAGGAATAAAATTTTGACAAAATTTTCTATAAAAATAATATTTTGACAAAATCTTATTTATAAAATTCAGTTTGTGTTTGTTTATCGGTTTGTTTGTTTGTTCAATATAGACTCAAAAGCGGCTGAACCAATTACCTTGAAATTTTCATAGATTTTTGTAGGTTGGTCTGGAAGGAAACATAAGCTATTTAAATTTTTGATATCGGGAGGGGGACGGACCCTCCCCCTTACCACAAAAGTACTACCCTAAAATAAAAGTGGACCGATCGGGACAATATGGGATTCAAATGAAAGGTATTCAAGAGTAGAGTACGAATTTGATAATTAAAGTTGGGTCCAAGTACCTGGGGGGTACCGCCCCAGCCCCAAAATCCCTTAAAATATGTTTATTTGACTATCATGGCAATATAGGACTCAAATGAAAGGTAATCGGGAGTAGATTGCGACTATGGTCAGAAAGTAGGAATAGGCTTTATAATTTCTGGATAACGGAAGGGGGCGGACCCTCCACCGTCACCCTAAAAACACCTCACAAAATCAAAAGTGGACCGATGAGGACAATATGAGTATCAAATGAAAAGTATGCGGGAGTAGATAACGAATCTGGCATACAAAATCAGATCGAAAAATAAGGGGTCACCCCACCCTCACAAAAACGCCCAAAATGGGCACCATAGCCAATCACGGATATATGGGGCTCTGTTTGTTTGTTCCGTAAAGACTGAAAAACGGCAAAACCGATTTTCTCGAAGTTTTCGAATATTGTGTGGGTTGGTCTTGAAGGAAACATAGGCTATGTAACTTTTCGGTATCGGAAGGGGGACGGACCCTCCCCCTTATGCCAAAAACACAACCGAAAATCAAAAGTGGACCGATGGGGACAATATAGGTATCAAATAAAAGGTATTGGAGAGTAGAATACGAATATGGTATTAAAATTTGAGTCTAAGTATCCATCGGGCCGCCCCGTCCTCGGAAGGAGGACGGACCAACACAACCCAAAATCAAAAGTGGACCGATCGGGACAATATAGGTATCAAATGAAAGGTATTGGAGAGTAGAATACGAATATGGTATTAAAATTTGAGTCTAAGTATCCATCGGGGCGCCCCAACCCCAAAACTCCCCCAAACAGACATATTGGACGTTCATGTCAATATGGGGCTCAAAAGAAAGGTATTCGGGAGTAGATTTCGAATCTGGCATACAAAATCAGATCGAAGTATAAGCTGTCACGCCACCCCTCAAAAACGCCATTAGACCCATTATGACTATATGATACTTGGCTGAATCGATTTTCTTAAAATTTTCATAGATTGTGTACGTTTGTCTGGAAGGAAACATAAGCTACATAATTTTTCGGTATCGGAAGGGGGACGGACCCTCCCCCTTATGCCAAAAAAAAACCCCCAAAATCAAAAGTGGACCGATCGGGACAATATAGGTATCAAATAAAAGGTATTGGAGAGTAGAATACGAATATGGTATTAAAATTTGAGTCTAAGTATCCATCGCGCCGCCCCAACCCCAAAACTCCCTCAAACAGACATATTGGACGATCATGTCAATATGGGGCTCAAATGAAAGGTATTCGGGAGTAGATTTCGAATCTGGCATACAAAATCAGATCGAAGTATAAGGGGTCACGCCACCCCTCAAAAACGCCATTAGACCCATTATGAATATATGATACTTGGCTGAACCGATTTTCTTAAAACTTTCATAGATTGTGTAGGGCTGTCTGGAAGGAAACATGGGTTATATAATTTTTAGATATCGGTTGGAAGCGGAACCTTCCCCTTTACCCCAAAAACGCCACCCATATCTGAAAGTGGTCCGATGGGCACAATAAGGGTATCTAATGAAAGATATAGGAGACCAGAAAACGAATATGGTATTGAAATTTGGGTTGTAGTACCCAGCGGGCCCGCGGTATTTGGGAGTAGATTACGAATATGACATTAAAATTTGCGTTCAAGTCCAGGTGGCGCTTTTCCTTCTAAAAATATGTCCAATAGGTTAATTATGACAATATGGGACTCAAATGAAAGGTATTTGAGAGTAGAAAACGAATTTCATATCGAATTCTGGACCCAAGTGTTTGGAGGGATATGAAGATCAGTTTAGGGGGTGCGGATGGCACAATCCGCATCGTTTTGATGCCGGGCCATAACGGAGTAAGGGGGAATGAAAGGGCAGACGTTTTGGCAGTGTAGGTCAGAGGACTGCCGTCGATAAACTTGGATAACCCGAAGCCAAACAGTCGGTAGGACGTGGAAATCTTATGAGGTGATCTGGATCGTGAGAGGACGAGGTTATTACTGAAAGCAAGTAAGAAAGAGGTCAGTATAACTTTTGGTGCCACAACGGGACACATGAGACTAAGAGATCACTTATGCAAAATCGGTGCGGCAAGTGATGGCATGAGTAGGGCATGTGGGAAAGACGATGATTAAAATTTTCTTCTTCGTGGCATGGGGCAGATTAATATCTCCACCCTCTTTTCAACCTATCCAAATGTAACCACCGTCACCAAAACAGTCACCTCTTTTCAACATAATCTAACGAAAGCTATCGTCACCAAAAACAAAACATGGTTTCTATTGTTGTAGTTTGGTGCCTCAGGGGCGGCCCAAAGCCCGCCAAAAATCACGACCATTAAGCGTCAAAGGCGAACATATGCTACAATGGCACGAATTCAATGTTCACATTCAGGGCGAAGTGTCCCCACCCTTAAAAGATATTAGAGAGTTAAAGAAGGCGCAGCGGAGCGGGCCCCGTTCGGCTAGTCTTATATATAAAAATCAATTTGTGTTTGTTTGTACGTTTGTTTGTATGTTTGTTTGTGTGTTTCTTATAGAATCAAAAACGGCTGAACCGATTTTCTTGAAATTTTCACAGATGGTGATCCCGTGGTGAAAATAGGGTACTAAATTTTTTGATATCTGAAGGGGGGGGGCGGACCCTCCCCCTTACCCTAATTTTCAGAAACGCCAGATTTCGGAGATGGGTGGTGCGATTTAAGCGAAATTGTGTGTGCTCCCATACCGTACCCAAAAAATAAAAATTTGGTATCCAAATTTCGGATGGGGTACTTAGGGGGGCCGCCCCCCTTAAACCTACCAAACATATATTTAGACCAATCACGACAATATGGGACTCAAATGAAATATATTTAGGATAAGAAAACGTATCTGATATCCAATTGTCGAACCAAACGCTGGGGGGGCCAGCCCAACCCCCAAAACATCCCGAAATTGGACATATTTACCGACTATGGCAATATGGGACTCAAATGAAAGGTATTTGCGAGTAGAATACGAATCTGATATCCAAATGTGGGACCACGTTTCTGGGGGTGGACCCTTTCCCAAAACTCCCCCCAAACAGGACTTATTTACTGACCATGGGAATATGGGGCTTAAATAAAAGGTATTTGAGTGTAGAATTAGAATCTGATATCCAAATAGTGGACCAAGTGTTTGGGGCCGCCTCTCCCCTAAAACATCCCCCAAAGGGAACAAATGTACGACCATAGGCATATGGGGCTCAAATTAAAGGTCTTTGGGAGTAAAGCACAAATCTGATATCAATATTCGGGAAAAGTGTCTATGGGTCCACCCCACCCCCACAACACCACTCAACCCCCCTAAATCGGACACATTTACCGATCATGGCAATATGGAACTCAAATGAAAGGTATTTGCGAGTAGAATACGAATCTGATATCCAAATGTGGGACCACGTTTCTGGGGGTGGACCCTTTCCCAAAACTCTCCCCAAACAGGACTTATTTACTGACCATGGAAATATGGGGCTTAAATAAAAGGTATTTGAGTGTAGAATTAGAATCTGATATCCAAATATGGGACCAAGTGTTTGAGGGCCGCCTCTTCCCAAAAACCTCCCCCAAAGGGGACACATTTACGACCATAGCCATGTGGGGCTCAAATGAAAGGTCTTTGGGAGTAAAGCACAAATCTGATATCAATATTTGGGAAAAGTGTCTATGGGGCCACCCCACCCCCACAACACCACCCAAATAGTATGTATTTGCTGAATTTTGACATATGAGGCTCAAATAAAAGGGTTCTTAGAGTGGAACACGAATCCAATATATATTTCCAAGGCCAACTCACTGAGTGGCCGCCCATCCCCCAAAACACCCTCCAAGCCGGTCATGTTCGCCGACTATGGAAATATAGGGCTCAAATTAAAGGTATGTGGGAGTAGACCACGTATCTGATATCAACATTAGGGACGAACTGTCCAGGGGACGTCCCACCACCATAACAACACCCAAATAGGACGTTTGCTCACCAAGACAATTTGAGTCTTAAAGAGAGTGGAACTAAATATTCATAGATTTTAGAGCCAATACCCCAAGGAAACTTTTGTTCCATATAAAGTAAAAGAAGGCGCAGCGGAGAGGGTCCGGGTCAGCTAGTTTTCTATAAAAATAAAATTTTGACAATATTGTGTACAAGAATTGACAAAATTTCTTATAGAAATTAAATTCTGATAAAATTTTTTGTAAAAATACAATTTGCACAAAACATTTTTTAAACATAAAATAAAAGTATTGACCAAATTTTCTACAAAAATGAAATTTTGAAAAAAATTTGCTAAAGAAATGAAATTTTGGCAAACATTGATTATAAAATTATTTAAAAACGCACTTACCTTCACTTATAGTGTGAATATGCTGTAATTGCAAGACCACAGGTAACAGCTGCAAAAAAAGATAGAGGGGATAAGATAAATAAAAAAATTGTAAAATTTGCAATCTTTTTTATAAAGAAATTATCAACAAAACTGAAATGTAGAAAAATAAAAAAAAATCTTTTTTGTAAAAAAAAACTATGAGTTAAGAGGTTCTATTGCAAAAAAGCAAAACCAATCTTATATATTGGGTTGCCCAAAAAGTAATCGGATTTTTCATATAGTCGGTGTTGACAAATTTTTTCAAAGCTTGTGACTCTGTAATTGCATTCTTTCTTCTGTCAGTTATCAGCTGTTACTTTTAGCTTGCTTTAGAAAAAAAGTGTAAAAAAAGTATATTTGATTAAAGTTCATTCGAAGTTTTATTAAAAATGCATTTACTTTCTTTTAAAAAATCCGCAATTACTTTTTGGGCAACCCAATACCATTCACCATGTATCGCATTTGTCGAGTTCTGTCCCCGCTAAGAAAATAATTCCTATGCTATTAGAGCTATATCAACTTTTGGTCCGATTCGGACCATAATCGTAAAATTTCAGCCAATTCAAATAAGAATTGCGCCCTTTAGGGGCTCAAGAAGTAAAATAGAGAGAACGGCTAATATGAGAGCTGTATCAGGCTATAGACCGATTCAGAACATATTTGAAACCTATGTTGAAGGTCATGAAAGAAGCCGTTGTACAAAATTTTAGCCAAATCGGATAATAATTGCGCCCTCTAGAAGCTCAAAAAGTCAAGATCCCAGATCGGTGAATATGGCAGCTATATCAGGTTATGGACCGATTTAACCAATTTTTAACAAAACATGTCGTGCAAAATTTCAGCAAAATGGGATAGGAATTGCGCCTCTATAGGCTGAACAATCATTTTATAGTTCCTTATGTCCTTACTGGATCAATTTTATTTAAAATTTGCATCTATAATTTATTCTGTATTATAAAAGTCCCTTAATTATAGTCTCATACTGGCCCGATCGGAATGACTAGTGATCCTATCCCACCATCCTATGATAGTGGGTATAAATATCAACTTGTGTTTGTTTGTGTTTTCTGTATTGACTAAAAAATGGCTGAACCGATTTTCATGAAATTTTCACAGATGGTGGTGAATGGTACCGCGATGAGGAGTGTAAAGCGTAGCGGACCCTCCCCCTCACATCAATTCTCAAAAACACCAGATATCAGAAAAAGTTAGGAGATTCAACAGAAATTTTGTTCTCTCCCTTATAGTAAACTAAAAACAAAAATTTGGTATCCAATTTTGAGTTGGTACCAAAGGGGACCACCCCACCCCCTAGGCCCGCCAAAGGTTTATTTAGACCCATCATGACAATATGGGACTCAAATGAAAGGTATGTGAGAGAAGAAAACGAATCTGATATCCAATAGTGGGGCCAAATGAGACCACCCCACCCCCAAGGCCCGCCAAAGGTTTATTTAAACCAATCACGGTAATATGCGACTCAAATGAAAGGTATTTGAGAGAAGAAAACGAATCTAATATCCAATAGTGGGGCCAAATGTTAGGGTTGTCGCTTCACCCCCAAAAAGCCACCTCAAAATCCAACATATTTTAGTTGGTGCCAAGGGGGAACACCCCGCCCCATAGGGCCGCCAAAGGTTTATTTAGACCAATCACGACAATATGGGACTCAAATGAAAGGTATTAGAGAGAAGAAAACGAACCTGATATCCAATAGTGGGGCCAAATGTTAGGATTGCCGCTTCACCCCCAAAAACGCATCTCAAAATCAAACATATTTTCCGACCATTGCAAAAAGGGGCTTAAATGAAAAGTCTTTAAGGATAGAGCACAAATTTGATATTCACATTAGCGGTGAAACGTCTGAATGGCCGTCCATCCCCTAAAACTAAAAACAAAAATTTGGTATCCAATTTTGAGTTGGTACCAAAGGGGAGCACCCCACCCCCAAGGCCCGCCAAAGTTTTATTTAGACCAATCACGACAATATGGGACTCAAATGAAAGGTATTTGAGAGAAGAAAACTAATCTGATATCCAATAGTGGGGCCAAATGTGAGGGTTGCCGCTTCACCCCCAAAAACGCCACCCAAAAATCGAACATAATTTGCGACCATTGAGTTTGTGCCAAGGGGGAGCACCGCACCCCCCAAGGCCGCCAAAGTTTTATTTAGACCAATCACGACAATATGGGACTCAAATGAAAGGTATTTGAGAGAAGAAAACGAATCTGATATCCAATAGTGGGACCAAATGTTAGGGTTGCCGCTTCACCCCCAAAAACGCCACCTCCAAATTGAACATAATTTGCGACCATTGAGTTGGTGCCAAGGGGGAGCACCCCACCCCCAAGGCCCGCCAAAGTTTTATTAAGACCAATCACGACAATATGGGACTCAAATGAAAAGTATTTGAGAGAAGAAAGCAAATCTTATATCCAATATTGGGGTCAAATGTTTGGGTGGCCTCTTGACCCCCAAAAACGCCACCTCCAAATCGAACATATTTTCCGACCATTGATAAAAAGGGCTTAAATGAAAAGTCTTTAAGGATAGAGCACAAATTTGATATTCACATTAGTGGTGAAACGTCTGAATGGCCGTTCAACCCCCTAAAATCCTCAAAAAGAAATGTTGACGGACTCAAATTGCCGGGCTCAAATCAAAGGTTTGAGAGAGCGGGATCGGCTCAGTTAGTTTCTTATAACAACCAAAATTTATGTAAAAAATTTTATAGATGTCAGTTTTATTTTGACTTGGGGTCAAATAACCTTGAGGACATCGATGAAGAAGAGACTATAGAACACTTTCTGTGTGTGTCTCCCGCACTGATAGTCAAAAGCAGTTACACTTTAGGTTCTCATTTCTTTGAGAACCTGTCTGATTTAGCGGATGTGAACGTTCGCAAGTTGTAGGGCTTTTTAAAGCGATCTAGATGGTTCAAAGGTTGGAACAATTGGGTTGCCCAAAAAGTAATTGCGGATTTTTCATATAGTCGGCGTTGACAAATTTTTTCACAGCTTGTGACTCTGTAATTACTTTCTTTCTTCTGTCAGTTATCAGCTGTTACTTTAAGCTTGCTTTAGAAAAAAAGTGTAAAGAAAGTATATTTGATTAAAGTTCATTCTAAGTTTTATTAAAAATGCATTTAATTTCTTTTAAAAAATCCGCAATTACTTTTTGGGCAACCAATAGAAGGCATCTTTCTTCTTCTGCCACTTAAATCTAACCTAACCCAGGTCATGTGTGAAAGAATAAAAGGGCAAATATAACCCAACAACCAAATTTTATTAAAAAAAAATTCAAAGAGCACATTTTCTCAAAATTTACCATAATTTACGATTACAATAAAATTTTCATAGAAATATATATGTATATTGAAAATTTTCTATGGACATTAAGTTCTTTTAAATGATTTTCTAGAAAATCTAATTTTTATGTAAGTTAAATACGACATTTTCTATAAAAATCACGTTTCAGCATCAGTTTCCATAGAAAAATTTCAATAAAGATTATGTAGGAAACATTACCATCATCATCATGATCATCATCATAATCACCATGAGGGTATTGCGTTGCAGTCCCTGCCCATGGGCAGCATGTTCATTAACCGCTGACTGTCTGACAACTATGGCGAAACAAACAAAGTGTAGCGAGACAAAAAGCCAGGGGAGGGCATTGGAGAATATTCCACAATCATCTATCGAGCACTTCTAAATACAAAAACCAGCAAAAACAACAACAAAAAAAACTGAAACGATGAAAACTTTAAATGAAAAGAAAACAGAAAATGAAACTGTGTAAAAAAAACAGAATTATATTCATGAAAAAAAAATGGAAGTGAAATGAAAATCACTGAAACAAGTGAAGAGCTTCAGCTCACACCGATTGTTGCCCGAGCCTGAGCACTGGGCAGTGAGCAGCAACACCCGCAAACAATGAATGGCATCCAACTGGCTAAATGGATGATGAGAATGCTGCTGATGTCCGTCCGTCTGTCCATCGTTATGTTATGTTTTGGATGACAGCTACAGTGACTAAATGATGGATACTGGATGAAGCGCGGGGGCAGACTAAAGCAAAAGACACAAAACGACAATTCACAGACTTTGCATATAACTATGGTGACTAAACCTACAACATCAGGAGGACTCAATGGCTGATTGGATAACTGCTGATGCTCTGGTGACTTGATCGCCGATAATAGGAATGATAAAAAGTGCAGGGAAATTCGATAACGATGAGTCATAAGAAATGAAAACAAGATTTATAAGAGCTACATTTATACTCTTTAAAGGAAAAGAATTCCATCACTACAATAGAACCCATCCAGTGAAAAGGGCTAGTAGTCCTTGACAAGAATTAGTGACAAAGAATTCCCACTTGATTAGTGGTATTCATTTCCTAACCGCACATTCGCCTTAACTTTGATATAAGAACTAAGTAACAATGAAGTCTAAGCGCTCTAAGTAACTAAAGAGTGTCTCTCGTCATCAACATTTTATAAAATTTTCAAACAAACAATAAAAAAATTAAAGAATTAAAAAATAAAATAAAAAATAAAAAAATATAAACAAATGTAAAACACAAAAATTATAAAAAAAATAAAAAAGAGCGCCGCCAACAGACAAAATAAAAAAAATAAAAAAAAAATTATATAAAAAAAATAAAAAAACAAAATATTAAAAAAGAAAAAAAATTTAAAAATAAAAATTAAAAAAAATAAAAAATAAAAAAATTAAAATTAAAAAAATAATAAAAATATAAAAATATTTATTATATAAAAATTAAATTGTTGCGCTTTGTTTGTTTTTTTGGTAGTTTGTTTATCTTTTCCGTATAGACTCAAAAACGGCTGATATTCGGAGGGGGGGCGGACCCTCCCCCATACTCCAATTTTCAAAAACGCCAAATCTCGGAGATTCGTGCACCGATTTAAGCGAAATCTTGTATGCCACCTTATGTTACCCCAAAAACACGAAAATGTTATAAAATGTTTGGGTCAAAAAACCTGGGGGGATGCCCCATCCTAAAACCCACCCGGACGGGCATGTTTACCGATTAGGACAATATGGGTATCAAATTAAAGGTTTTTAAGAGTAGAGTACGAACTTGATATTTAAATTTGGCCCAAAGTGTTCGGGGGGGGTACCCAACCCTCAAAAACTCCCCAACAGGACTCTTCCACCGTTTTGGGCAATATGGATATCAAATGAAAGGTAATTAAAAGCAGAGTACAAATCTGACATAAAAATTTATTCCTTGGTATCTGAGGAGTACCCCCTCCCTCATGAACATAACATGAAAGGATGTGTCAGAAGGCAAACCCCTGCCCCTATCCTACCCCAAAAAAAGGAATTAAAAATAATATATGAAGGCCGATCGGTATAGAGTAGGGCAGCAATAAAAGGTCTTTGGTAGTAGAGTAACCTATTTACCCTCAAATTGGGATAGAGACAGGAGGACCTACGGATCTTTAAAAATGTGGTATCTCAAGTGGTAGCTTTGCAATATGATTTTGAATGCAGATAGCCTAAAGAAAAAAAATTAATTAGTGTGGAATTGAACGTGACCCTTTGCCCTGAATATCTTGATAGCCACCTTCAAAATGCTTGACATAATAGGGCCAAACAAAATCGTGCTCTACCAAGATGCTGATATTACTTTGGGTCCGCCTCTAAACTCCCTTCAAACCGGCCATGTTTGCCTACTATGGCAAAAATAATAGATATTTGATGGTAGAAAACGACTTTTGATATCCAATTTTGTGGGCAAGTGTTTGGGGGTCATCTCACCCCATAAACTTCCCCTAAACCAATGGCTATTGAGGCTCAAATAAAAGAAATGTGAGAGTAGAGCACGATGCTGACATTTTTTCAGGGCTAAGTGCGGCCGCCATATCGCAGGTACCCCTTAAAAGGGGACATAATTGTGGATTATGACAATAAGGGGCTCAAATTTGATATCTGTTTTATGGCCACGAGTTTCATTAACGCCTCAACTCCCCCTAAAGCACACATATTTACCGACTATAGCAATATGTAGCTCAAATGTGATTTCTGCGAGTATAGTAAATTGCAAATTTTGACCATGAACATTCCACTAAGGAACAGGGGCTAACTTCTCGCTTATCAATGAGTGCAGTCCGATTCAAGTTTAAGCTCAATGATAAGGGGCCTCCTTGCTATAGCCGAGTCTGAACGGCGTACCGCAGTGCAACACCTCTTTGAAGAGAAGTTTTACATGGCATCGGCAGGATTTGATGGTCTCGCCAGGATTTGAACCTAGGCGTTCAGCGTCATAGGCGGACATGCTAACCTCTGCGCTACGGTGGCCTCCGGGCAAAGGGTTTGCCTACTCCAATCCAACTCCAAAACCAAGAGAATGAAGCAGATCTAACATCCAAACTATAATGAGCGGACCCTCCCCTTACCCCATGTTCAAAACCTCCAGATCTCGGAGATGGGCAATTTACAATTTAGTTTGTTTGTAATAACTCAAAAAGCGAAATTTGTTATCCTTTTTCAGGGTGGAATATGTAGGGCGCCGCGCCACCTCCAAACCCTTCTGAATGGAATAACAAACCAAATGAAAGGTATTTGGGAATAGAGCACCAATATAATATCCATATTGGGGTGAAATATCTGAAAGGCCGTATCAGGAACCCCAAAAAGGCCTTTCCTGACTGTGGCAGGGCTCAGATAAATTAATAGAGTAAAAGAAGGCGCAGCGGAGCGGGTCCTGTTCAGCTAGTATCTTATAAAAATGATTTTGTGTTTGTTTGTTCCGTATGCACTCAAAAACGGCTGAACCGATTACCTCAAAATTTTCACAGATTGTGCAGGTTGGTCTGGAAGGAACCATAGGCTATATTACTTTTTGTTATCGGGAGGGGGCGGACCTTCCCCCTCACCCAAAAATACTACCCAAAAAAAAAACTTTGATCGGGACAATATGGGACTAAAATGAACGATATTCGGGTGTAGAAAATGAATTTCATATTAAAAATTGGGTCCAGTTTACTGGAGGGTCGCCCCAACCCCAAAACCCACTAAAACAGGTTTATTGGACGATCATGACAAAAGAAAGGTATTCGGAAGTAGATTGCAGGTATTGGCAGGAGGTAGGAACAAGCTTTATAGTTTGTTAATATCAAAAGGGGGTGGACCCTGCACCGTTACCCCAAAAACACCACCCAAAATCAAAAATGGACCGATGGGGACACTATGGATATCAAATGAAAGGTATGGAAGAGTAGAACACAAATATTGTATTAATAATTGGGTCCAAATATGGAAGTCGCCATAACCCCAAAACCTCTAAAAGCAAACAAATTGATAGTCAATATCAATATTTGGCCCAAAAGAAAGGTATTCGGGAGTAGATTACGAATCTGGCATACAAAAACCAGATCGAAGTATAGGAGGACACCCAACCCCCAAAAAACGACTCAAATGTTTGTTTGTTCCGTAGAATCAAAAACAGCTGAACCGATTTTCTCGAAATTTTCACAGATTGTGTAGGTTGGTCTGGGAGGAAACTTAGGTCGGAAGAGGGCGGACCCTCCCCCGTCACCCAAAAACATCAACCAAAATCAAAAGTGGACCGATCGGGACAATATGGGTATCAACTGAAAGGTATTAGAGATGGGAATACGAATATAGTATTAAAGTTTGGGCCTAAGTACCCATCGGGCTCCCCCCAAACCCAAAATTTCCCTAAACAGACATATTGGACGTTCATGTCAATATGGGTCTCAAATTGAAGGTATTCGGGAGTAGATTACGAACCTGGCATACAAAGTCAGATCGAAGTATAGGGGGTCACCCTACCTCTCAAAATGACTCAAATGGGCTTATAACCCATCATGACTATATAGGGCTCGGTTTGTTTATATGTTCCGTAGAATCAAAAACGGATGAACCGATTTTCGTGTGGAAGGAAACATAGGCTATATAATTTTTAGGTATCGGATGGGGGCTGTGATGCCCCCTTACCCAAAAACGCCACCCGAAACCAAAAGTGGACCGATAGGCACAATATGGGTCTCAAACGAAAAGTATTCGACAGTAGATTACATATATGGCATAAAAAATTAGGTGCATGTGATGGGAAGTCGCCCCATCGCCAAACACTCCCAAATGGGCATATTAGCTGAACACGTCTATATGGGACTCAAATGAAAGGCATTTGGGAGTAGATTACCAATATGACATTAAAATGTGCGTCCACGTCTAGGTGGCGCTTTTTCTTCCAAAAATTGGTCAAATTGCTTGATTGACCCATCGTGACAATATGGGACTCAAATGAAAGGTATTTGAGAGTAGAATACGAATTTGATATACAATTTTGGAGCCATGTGTTTGCAAGTACGCCCTAAAGCACCCTCTAGACTTTAAAAAATCAACGGTGTTGGGACAAAAGAACGAATTTGATATCAATTTTCAGAGCAGAGTGCCGGTGGCCGCCCCAGCCCCAAAACAACCTCCAATCGGTTCAGAGGCATTTGAAAGTGTTCAGAGTTCAAATTTACACAGCAACCGAGAAGGGGCAAACTTCTCACACGTCAATGAATGCTTTCCGATTCAAGTTTAGACTTAATGATCGGGGACTTTTTTTATAGCCGAGTCCTAATTGCGTGCCGCAGTGCGACACCTCTTTGGGCCTAAACATGTGCTCGAATTAATAGAATTTTTCTCACAAATTTTATATCACATCACTCCCAAAAAGGGTACACTTTAATCACAACCATGATCTAATAACTGCAATGATTAAAAAACTATTTGTTTCTAACCATTTCAGATCACAGCAAAAAGGCCTTTTTATAACAAAGAGACCATAACTTTTTTTTCTGCAACTAAGGCGGCTGACTGGAAAATAATATCGCACTGAGAGATTTCTTTTTGAAGTTGCAGTTTGCTATTGTAGTGTGTATGGTGTTTGCCTTCTTGTTGTTGTTTGTGTCACTGGGGTAAGATGATGAGGCCACTCTATTCCTGAAACCATAAATGATATATAAAAGGCCTCACACACACACACACACACAGACAATCATCAGCAGCAGCCACCAGAGCAATAACAACATGAGTCGTCGTAGCATTAGCATCAACATTATTGCAAGCGAATAACAATAACAATAACAACAACTACAATAACTAAGTCAGGCTCACTATGAAAACAAGCAGCGAAATGCAGATAACTCAAAGGCAAAAACTAACCATCACAACCGGCCAAGCATTCTCTTCATTCACTCTATACAACAAAGAGCCAGCCATAGAGATGGGGGCACACAAACGGGCGAAGGACGGACACTCATACAGACACAAATAAAGTGGAGATCGCCAAGCTATGGCATAAGACCAAATTCAAACATTAAAGTCGAGAGGCTGACTCGGACAGACAGAGAGAAAAACGGAAGGACGGACATGCCTTTATGCGATGCCTTGATTGGTTTATTTTTTCTTCGCCAGCAGAAGGACAGACAAATGGATGGTCCCATATACTCCTTGAAGTTGCTGCTCTCCGGTGGACTGGCATGCCAGCTAACATTTGTTTTGACTATGAGGATAGTTTTTGATATCTCTCAAAAAAGGTATGAAAGTAAGACGATTACAATGAACGACGACAACTGCACCAACTGACTCTAATGATGAAGATGAAGTTAAGTTAGCAGACAACACAACACAAAAAAACGATGTTGACTATGCCAATGACCATGGTGATGACGATGATGTTGAGGGAATTAAAATAACTGCCATCAAAATAAATGTACAGTGGTTGCCAGCAATTTTGAAAACGAAAAGGACAACAATCATCAAAGAAAAGAAAGACAAAAAAAAAATCCAGTAACAATGTTAGCTACAGACAAAATATCTTTAAAATTTCATCTGAAGAAAAATTTCCGTGAAATGTTATATACAGACAAAATTTCAGTGAAATTTTATCTAAAGACAAAATTTCAGTGAAATTTTATCTAAAGACAAAATTTCAGTGAAATTTTATCTAAAGACAAAATTTCAGTGAAATTTTATCTAAAGACAAAATTTCAGTGAAATTTTATCTAAAGACAAAATTTCAGTGAAATTTTATCTAAAGACAAAATTTCAGTGAAATTTTATCTAAAGAGAAAATTTCAGTGAAATTTTACCTAAAGACAAAATTTCAGTGAAATTTTATCTAAAGACAAAATTTCAGTGAAATTTTATCTAAAGACAAAATTTCAGTGAAATTTTATCTAAAGACAAAATTTCAGTGAAATTTTATCTAAAGAGAAAATTTCAGTGAAATTTTATCTAAAGAGAAAATTTCAGTGAAATTTTATCTAAAGAGAAAATTTCAGTGAAATTTCATCTAAAGAGAAAATTTCAGTGAAATTTTATCTAAAGAGAAAATTTCAGTGAAATTTTATCTAAAGAGAAAATTTCAGTGAAATTTTATCTAAATCGAAAATTTCAGTGAAATTTTATCTAAAGAGAAAATTTCAGTGAAATTTTATCTAAAGACAAAATTTCAGTGAAATTTTATCTAAAGACAAAATTTCAGTGAAATTTTATCTAAAGACAAAATTTCAGTGAAATTTTATCTAAAGACAAAATTTCAGTGAAATTTTATCTAAAGACAAAATTTCAGTGAAATTTTATCTAAAGAGAAAATTTCAGTGAAATTTTACCTAAAGACAAAATTTCAGTGAAATTTTATCTAAAGACAAAATTTCAGTGAAATTTTATCTAAAGACAAAATTTCAGTGAAATTTTATCTAAAGACAAAATTTCAGTGAAATTTTATCTAAAGAGAAAATTTCAGTGAAATTTTATCTAAAGAGAAAATTTCAGTGAAATTTTATCTAAAGAGAAAATTTCAGTGAAATTTCATCTAAAGAGAAAATTTCAGTGAAATTTTATCTAAAGAGAAAATTTCAGTGAAATTTTATCTAAAGAGAAAATTTCAGTGAAATTTTATCTAAATCGAAAATTTCAGTGAAATTTTATCTAAAGAGAAAATTTCAGTGAAATTTTATCTAAAGACAAAATTTCAGTGAAATTTTATCTAAAGACAAAATTTCAGTGAAATTTTATCTAAAGAGAAAATTTCAGTGAAATTTTATCTAAAGACAAAATTTCAGTGAAATTTTATCTAAAGACAAAATTTCAGTGAAATTTTATCTAAAGACAAAGTTTCAGTGAAATTTTATCTAAAGACAAAATTTCAGTGAAATTTTATCTAAAGACAAAATTTCAGTGAAATTTTATCTAAAGAGAAAATTTCAGTGAAATTTTATCTAAAGAGAAAATTTCAGTGAAATTTTATCTAAAGAGAAAATTTCAGTGAAATTTTATCTAAAGAGAAAATTTCAGTGAAATTTTATCTAAAGAGAAAATTTCAGTGAAATTTTATCTAAAGACAAAATTTCACTGAAATTTTATCTAAAGACAAAATTTCACTGAAATTTTATCTAAAGACAAAATTTCAGTGAAATTTTATCTAAAGACAAAATTTCACTGAAATTTTATCTAAAGACAAAATTTCACTGAAATTTTATCTAAAGACAAAATTTCAGTGAAATTTTATCTAAAGACAAAATTTCAGTGAAATTTTATCTAAAGACAAAATTTCAGTGAAATTTTATCTAAAGACAAAATTTCAGTGAAATTTTATCTAAAGACAAAATTTCAGTGAAATTTTATCTAAAGACAAAATTTCAGTAAAATTTTATCTATAGAAAAAAATTCATTAAAATTGTATCTTAAGACAAAATTTCGGTGAAATTTTATCTAAAGACAAAATTTCAATGAAATTTTATGTAAAGACGTTTGTTTTGTTTAATTGTAAAACCACAGTATCAATCACCTCACCCAAAGCCCAGAAAACCCAATCCAAAAAGGAACTTCAAATGTTTAAATTTTACGTTAGCTTTGCCAGTGGACAGGGGGGGAGAGGAAAGATGATGGCATGAAGTGCATTGTAGATACATTTCCATGTTTGTTCCTGCATACGGGCCAAGCAAACAACCGAACCGAATCCAAATCAACTTTAGCAAAACTTAACAATAAAAACAACAACGACAACTACAAGCGGGGCGACTAATAACAATAGCAATGGCATACAACAACAAAAGCAACAGAAAAACATCAAAGCCTTGGTGGAAAAATTGAACAACCAGATACACGGTATAAGCAAGTATGCCAAGCCACTGAGCTAGGCAACCAACAAGCCAGCCAGCCAGCCAGCCAGCTAACCATCTAGCCAGCAAAGTTAGTCTTTGTGCCAATGTCGTAAATGTATCTATAACTACTAAACTACCTTTGAACATTTACAGTCACAGTTACAGTGAACCTCATATTGGTGTTGTTGTTAAAGTTTTACGACTACCAGTCAACCAGTCATCCAGCCATCAGCAAGCCTGCCAGCCAGTCAAGCCAACCAATGAGCCCGGGACAGTCTTAAGGTTTTGCTGTCCACCACACCACAAAAAACCCATAAAAACACACAAAAATATCTCATGGATACAAAATATACAAACAATCATACGCACAAGCCAGCCAGCCAGCCAGCATGCTATTCACATATGAGACACTCGTTTTATGCAGCCAAACAGAAAAACAACAACAACAAAAACCATCTAAACTGAAAAATACTGACAAACGGACAGACATTTGAGATATTTGGTAAAGTTTATACATACGTATAAGCAAGGAGCAAGAGAGTTGTAACGCTGATACTTGTACGAATTATGTCTGTCCATCTGTTTTGTGTATTCGGCCGTCCGTCCTTCCATCAGTTTGTAATGCAAGTGAAATTATGATTTTGATAACAACGCAAAACAAAGTAACGCACAACACCAGCGGCTCGCAACAACTTAAACCAGGCTGACAAAACATCCAACCGTCTGTCCAGCCGACCTCCGTCTGCCAACAGCCCATGATAAATATTTACCATGCAAAGCCAACAAACCACAACAATTCTCATTATATTTGAGCCAGTTAGCTGGTAAAACTTCAAGTAGGCTTAGCTCAATTAACGGTTTTAACGTTTAATTTATGTTTAAACTCAACCTGTGAAATCTTCCACTTGTAGCCAGTTGTCTCCCCCAATGGCGACCTCTCACTAACGTTTGTGTTTCCGAAGAAGCTTTACAAAATGTTCTACATTTTTACTTAGAAAAAATGGAGACAGAAATAATCAGTCAACCTTAAAGCCACAATCAGTGAAAAGAGGAGGCTTATTAACAAACAGAGAAATAAAAAAGACAAAATAGATGTATTACTGAAATTTAGATAAAATTTCACTGAAATTTGGTCTGTAGATAAAATTTCACTGAAATTTTGTCTTTAGATAAAATTTCACTGAAATTTTGTCTTTAGATAAAATTTAAAGGAAACCTGGAAGGAAGGAAGGGGTTTCCGATTGGTTAACAGAGACGACACTGGAGGTCAAGTGCGAAGCACTGCTGCCAGCGCCATGGGCTTGGATTGACTGAAAATTTCAATGAAATTTTGTCTTTAGATAAAATTTCAATGAAATTTTGTCTTTAGATAAAATTTCCATGAAATTTTGTCTTTAGATAAAATTTCCATGAAATTTTGTCTTTAGATAAAATTTCAATGAAATTTTGTCTTTAGATAAAATTTCAATGAAATTTTGTCTTTAGATAAAATTTCAATGAAATTTTGTCTTTAGATAAAATTTCAATGAAATTTTGTCTTTAGATAAAATTTCAATGAAATTTTGTCTTTAGATAAAATTTCAATGAAATTTTGTCTTTAGATAAAATTTCAATGAAATTTTGTCTTTAGATAAAATTTCAATGAAATTTTGTCTTTAGATAAAATTTCAATGAAATTTTGTCTTTAGATAAAATTTCAATGAAATTTTGTCTTTAGATAAAATTTCAATGAAATTTTGTCTTTAGATAAAATTTCAATGAAATTTTGTCTTTAGATAAAATTTCAATGAAATTTTGTCTTTAGATAAAATTTCAATGAAATTTTGTCTTTAGATAAAATTTCAATGAAATTTTGTTTTCAGATAAAATTTCAATGAAATTTTGTCTTTAGATAAAATTTCAATGAAATTTTGTCTTTAGATAAAATTTCAATGAAATTTTGTCTTTAGATAAAATTTCAATGAAATTTTGTCTTTAGATAAAATTTCAATGAAATTTTGTCTTTAGATAAAATTTCAATGAAATTTTGTCTTTAGATAAAATTTAAAGGAAACCTGGAAGGAAGGAAGGGGTTTCCGATTGGTTAACAGAGACGACACTGGAGGTCAAGTGCGAAGCACTGCTGCCAGCGCCATGGGCTTGGATTGACTGAAAATTTCAATGAAATTTTGTCTTTAGATAAATTTCAATGAAATTTTGTTTTCAGATAAAATTTCAATGAAATTTTGTCTTTAGATAAAATTTAAAGGAAATCTGGAAGGAAGGGAAGGGGTTTCCGATCGGTTACCAGAGACGACACTGCTGCCAGCGCCATGGGCTTGGATTGACTGAACCCTAATATTACCATCTGGAAGATCATGTTGCACGGATGGATCAAAGCTAGAGGACAGAGGGGGCCTGGGGGTCTACATTGAGAAACCAAGGACTCTCTGTTTTAGACTGCCTGCCATTGCGGCTACGAGCAGCTCATTCCATTGCAGTAAAAACGGGCCGACAATAGGAAACCTGGAAGGAAGGGAAGAGGTTCCCTATCGGTTACCAGAGACGACACTGGAGGTCGAGTGCGAAGCACTGCTGCCAGTGGCACAGTTTTGAACTGACAGAAACCTAGTATTGCCATCTGAAAGATCTTGTTACACGGATGGATCAAAGCTAGAGGACAGAGTGGGCCTGGGGGTCTGCATTGAGAACCCAAGGATCTTTTGCCATTGCGGGCCGACGATAGGAAACCTGGAAGGAAGGGAAGAGTTTTAAGATCGGATACCTGAGGTGAACCTTGAAGTCGAGTGCGAGGCACTGCTGCCAGCGGCACAGTCTTGGATTGAAGGAACCCTAGTATTGGAAGATCATGTTATACGAATGGACCAAAGCTAGAGAACAGAATGGGCCGGGGGGTTTACATTGAGAACCCAAGGACTGAGATATGTTTTAGACGGCATGACCATAATATGGTCCTACAGGCGGAGATCCGAGCGATTACAGAATGCAGGAGGTGGTGTGGTGTTAACGTGAGGATTTTGATAGAGGACATCTTAACGGACAGTAAAATGACCATAAGGGCAATAACAACCCGGACGGTAAGGTTACGAACAGTCATGCAGTGTAAGAAGGAGAGTAACGCCTTCTCTAAGGATGGCGCAATCCACATAGTTGGTGGCGGGCCAAAACGGAGTAAGAGGGAATGAAATGGCAGACGATATGGCAGTGAAGGCTAGAGGACTAAAGTCAATAAACTTGGACGGCACAATCTGCATCGTTTGGGTGCCGGGCCATAACGGGGTAAGGGGGAATGAAAGGGCAGCCGATTTGGCAGTGAAAGCCAGAGGACTGCCGTCAATAAGCTTGGTTAAACCGAAGCCTTTCGGGTCGACGCATTTGGAGTTAAGGGCGTGGGCGACGAACGCGCACTGTGGGACAGCGAAACAGTCGGTAGGACGGCGAAAATCCTATGGGGTCCTCCGGATCGTGAGAGGACGAGGTTATTACCGAAAGAAAGTAAGAAGGAGGTCATTGTAGCTTTTGGTATCATAACGGGACACATAGGACTACTAGCTCACCTAAGCAAAATCGTTGGGGCAAGTGATGGCATGTGGGCAAGATGATGAGACTTTGGAGCATTTCCTTTGTGATTGACTGGCTTTCGCGGCTATAAGACAACGGTACTTAGCTAGAGACACAATACCAGACATGAACCAACTTAGGGTCGTGGCATGGAAAATAATGAAGGATTTTGTAAGTAGCACGGAATTTCTAACTTAAAATTTTCTTTTTGAGGTTACTTTTTAGTTTTTAAGGCGCACAATAAGCCGATTACTGGCTTAGGTGTATGTCCATAGCGGCATGGGTGGATTTTTATCCGCACCCTCTTTTGAACCTAATTTTAGCAATCAACTCTTTTTTTATACCCACCACCATAGGATAGGGGTGTACTTATCTTGATCGCCTCAAAATTCTGATTCGAACTAGCCATGTCCGTCCGTCCGTGTTTCGAAATCACAATTGAGGACGAACGTTTAGAGCTAGCAGCTTGAAAATTTCTACAGGTACTTATATTGATGTAGGTCGTGGAAGATTGCAAATGGGTCATATCGGTTCAGATTTGCATATAGATCCCATATAAACCCAACTCCCGATTTGACGTACTGAGCCCATGGAAGCCGAAATTTTTGTCCGATTTGGCTGAAATTTTGCACATAGTGTTCTGTTATGACTTCCAACAATTGTGCAAAGTACGGTCCTAATCAGTCTATATCCTGATATAGCTCCCATATAAACCGATCTCCCCATTTGACTTCTTGAGCCCATGGAAGCCGAAATTTTTGTCCGATTTGGCTGAAATTTTGCATGCGGAGTTCTGTTATGACTTTCAACAGCTGTGCCAAGAACGCTCCAAATCGTTCAAGAACCTGATATAGCTCCCATATGAACCGATCTCCCGATTTGACTTCTTGAGCCCCTGAAAGCAGCAATTTTTATCCGATTTGGCTGAAATTTTTTACATGGTGTTCTGTTATGACTCCCAACAACTGTGCCAAGTACGGTTGAAATCGGTCAAGAACTTGATATAGCTCCCATATAAACCGATCTCCCGATTTGACTTCTTGAGCCCTTGGAAGCCTCAATTTTTATCCGATTTGGCTGAAATTTTGCATGTAGTGTTCTGTTATCACTTCCAACAACTGTGCCAAGTAAGGTCCAAATCGGTCTATAACCTGATATAGCTCCCATATAAACCGATCTCCCGATTTGACTTCTTGAGCCCATGGAAGCCGAAATTTTTGTCCGATTTGGCTGAAATTTTGCATGTAGTGTTCTGTTATCACTTTCAACAACTGTGCCAAGTACGGTCCTAATCGGTCTATATCCTGATATAGCTGCCATATAAACCGATCTCCCGATTTGACATTTTGGGCTCCTGGAAGCCTTAATTTTTATCCGATTTGGCTGAAATTTTTTACATGGTGTTCTGTTGTGACTCCCAACAACTGTGCCAAGTACAGTCCAAATCGGTCTGTAACCTGATATAGGTCCCATATAAACCGATCTTCCGATTTGATTTTTTGAGCCCCTGAAAGCCGCAATTTTTGTCCGTTTTGGCTGAAATTTTGAACATGGCGATCTTTTATGACTCCCAACAACTGTGCCAAGTAAGGTCCAAATCGGTCTATAACCTGATATAGCTCCCATATAAACCGGTCTTCCGATTTGACTTTTTGGGCTCCTGGAAGCCTTAATTTTTATCCGATTTGGCTGAAATTTTTTACATGGTGTTCTGTTATGACTCCCAACAACTGTGCCAAGTGCGTTCCAAATCGGTCAAGAACCTGATATAGCTCCCATATAAACCGAACTCCTGATTTGACTTTTTGGGCTCCTGGAAGCCTTAATTTTTATCCGATTTGGCTGAAATTTTTTACATGGTGTTCTGTTATGACCTTCAACAACTGCGCTAAATTCGGTCCAAATCGGTCAAGAACCTGATATAGCTCCCATATAAACCGATCTCCCGATTTCACATTTTGAGCCCTAACAAGCCGCGATTTTTATCCGATTTGGCTGAAATTTTGCATATAGTGTTCTGTTATGACTCTCAACGCCAAGTACGGTCCAATTCGGTCTATAGCTAGATATAGCTCCCATATTTTAGCAGAATCCATGGGTTGGGGTGTTCCCAAGATTCGGCTCTGCCGAATTTAGTACACTTTTACTTGTTTTAAGTTCGTTGGCCTTAAATCATTCAAAGCTTCGCTTTCCACTTTCTGATTCAATTGCAAGAATTGCCCTGTGACCCCCATAATTAACATGAAGAAATCACATTTGGTATGCCCATGACACAAGGCCAATGCTCAACTACGCTTCTTCAATACCGGATGCTGGGACACATGAACATTTAACCGCATACTAACTAACCAACAACATGTGGCTACATGCATGCATTCGAATGTAAATCGACGACAGATCTGTTTTTGGGGTATTTCCGTTGGAGCACCTTGGCGAGTTTAGCGGCAGCAAAGAAGGTTAAGCGAATTTTCTAAAGAATTAATAAAACACCAAAAAAATTATGAGGTGGAACTCATCCTTGTTGCCATCGCAATAGGATTTCTTTACCTCCATCCTGCAATAGGTCCATGAACGTTGCTCTGTCTGTCTTGCCGTCTGTCCACACAACTCATGGCTACATGTGATTCCGTATGTTGTCCATAAAATTATCGTATAATACGATTGACCAAATAAAAATGTAGCTACAACAACAACGACGATGTTGATGTCGATGTCGATGATGTCTTGCAAAGCCTTCCCAACCTGCCGGCCCAGCCTAAGAGGAAAGTTGTTCTTTTTCTGGCGGTGCTATTTCATGGGCGATTCACCTTCGTCCGCATGGATTGTTCGGCTAAGTTGAGTGTTGTATGTTTGCCCCAAAGTCGACTATAAGCGTGTGTAAGCCGATAAATGAGTGACCAATTCATACATCTGTTTTTAAACGGCGGCAAAGACCGAACCCAATCTACCCAATGGCTGACGGACGAACGGCAGCAGACGGAAAACCAAATAAGCGTCGTAAGTGTGTGTGCGTGTGTGTATGCATGGGGATATGTGTGCCATTTGTATGAATGTATGCATCTTTTTTGCGTTTTTTTTTTCATTTGCTGTGTGGCCAAGTGTAGTTGGGAAGCTTGAACTAAAATTGGAGGCAGCAATGAAAAAAAAAAACACACACAACAAAAACGACAAGCATATGAATTTTTCAAGCGGAGCTTCCTATAAAAACAAACAGACAGACATGCAATACCATGACCCATGGCATGGTATAACTACACGGATGGAGGGGATACACAAAAGGGATATTTAGCGTGAGTAGCAGCAGTAGTGCTGGTATTGGTAGTAATGCCACTTCTCATACCCGCATACTCTCACTACTTGCCGTAAGTAGTGGCACTCCAGAGACCCACTTGGCTGTCAAAGCTTTTCCACGCCACACAGCAGACTTTGATGGCGCACAGACAACGTCACGGCACATATAGTAGTTCTTCTCAGCACAGTGGGTTGAACGAGGTCCAAAAAAATTTCTCTGAATTTTCTCAACGAAAGATACTTTAATGAAATTTTCCCTTTACAGTCATAATATTTTTAAAATGTTCTCCAAAGTCGGAAAGTAGTGTTGGCAAAGTATAAACAACGAAGTGATCATCCAACCCAGGACCAATAGCTGATGCAAATGCAAATTTGCCAATGAACGTGCCGAGAACACCAGACCAATTTTCAGCCGTATTTATCCCCAACCCAGGACCAATAACTGATGCAAATGCAAATTTGCCGATGAATGTGCCAAGAACATCAGACAAATGTTCAGCCGTAGTTATCCCTTGCAAAAAGATGGTACGATCAAACCACGTGGAATCAAATTGATCACTTTGGGATAAATGGAAGGCATTCCTCCAGCGTGTTAAATGCATGATGGGCGCCCCGGTAGCCAAGTTGGTAGCGTGCTTGGATTACCAGTGCAAGGGTCGTGGGTTCGATTCCCGCCAGAAGCCTTGATCTGTCGCTACTGTGGTATCACAATGGACTTAAATTTGTCCAAGTGAGTCTGTATAGGACTGCCACTCTTACCTAACCCAACCTAGATGCATGATAGATCCGTGGAGCGAATATAGATTCGGATCAGTACCTTGTTGCAGCAAAGGTTCGCACCCGTTTGAACATGACCGGGAAAGTACGATCTGACACTGCACGGAAGCTCGACATTGAAAAGCTACAAACACAACAAATGGCAGCGGCATACTCCACTCGACTGACCCAACTGCTTGATGAAAGCACTCCTTGTTCCAATGGTAAAGGGTGATTTTTTTGAGGTTAGGATTTTCATGCATTAGTATTTGACAGATCACGTGGGATTTCAGACATGGTGTCAAAGAGAAAGATGCTCAGTATGCTTTGACATTTCATCATGAATAGACTTACTAACGAGCAACGCTTGCAAATCATTGAATTTTATTACCAAAATCAGTGTTCGGTTCGAAATGTGTTCATTCACCGTAACGTTGCGTCCAACAGCATCTTTGAAAAAATACGGTCCAATGATTCCACCAGCGTACAAACCACACCAAACAGTGCATTTTTCGGGATGCATGGGCAGTTCTTGAACGGCTTCTGGTTGCTCTTCACTCCAAATGCGGCAATTTTGCTTATTTTCGTAGCCATTCAACCAGAAATGAGCCTCATCGCTGAACAAAATTTGTCAAAATTTGAACACATTTCGAACCGAACACTGATTTTGGTAATAAAATTCAATGATTTGCAAGCGTTGCTCGTTAGTAAGTCTATTCATGATGAAATGTCAAAGCATACTGAGCATCTTTCTCTTTGACACCATGTCTGAAATCCCACGTGATCTGTCAAATACTAATGCATGAAAATCCTAACCTCAAAAAAATCACCCTTTATAATGGCGCAGTGGCAAACTATTGCCCACTCCATGGAAAATGCCGCGAAATCCGTACTTGGGTACCGAAAGACTCCTCCCAAAAAAACCCATAGTACGACCAAGAGTGTCGAGATGCTACTGAAGTCAAGAATGCGGCATATAGAGCTACCCTTCAAGCAGTAGCAACGCGCCAGATGAAGGAGAGGTATCGGGAGAAAAGGAATGAGGAGAAACGTCTATTCCGCAGAAAGAAAAAGGAAATGGAAAGACGTGAGTGCGAGCGAATTGAGATGTACAGGAGTCAGAATGAATTCCGGAAATTCTACCAAAGAATTAAACACCAAACCGATGGCTTTAATGCAGGCACATCCTCCTGCAGAAACAAAGAAGGAAATCTGGTAACTGACACAGACAACATTTGAGGATATGGAAAGAACATTTTACCCAACTGCTAGTGTCCGATGTTCGCGGTGAAGAGGATACCGCAGAACCAAACCCTGATGATGGTATAGAATGTTTACCTCCTAGTCAGAATGGGAATGGATGACCCGACTAAAGAACAACAAGGTAGCAGAAGCCGACGGGTTACCCGCTGAACTATTTAAGACCGGAGGCGACACGCTGATAAGGCGTATGTATCAGCTTGTCTGCCGAATCTGGATAGAAGAACTCATACCCGATGATTGGAACCTGAGCATACTATGTCCCGTACACAAGAAAGGAGACAAGACGGAATGTGCCAGCTGCAGAGGAAAAAATCTCGTCCCTATCGCATTAAAGATACTTTCGAGTGTACTGTGTGAAATATTAAAACCTTAAGTCAATGAGATATATAGGCCCTATCAATGCGGCTTTAGACCTGATAAATCCACCTTAGACCAGATATTCACACTGCGCCAAATCCTGGAAAAGACCCTAGAAGGACAAATCAACACCTACCATATCTTTGTTGACTACAAAGCCGCTTTCGATGTCCCTTTACGTTCAAAGGTATTTCAAGCCATATCTGAGTTTGGTATCCCTGCAAAATGAATAAGACTCTGCAGGATGACACTTGCTGATACGCGTTCCTCACTAAGAATAGGAAAGAATCTCTCGGAACCATTTAATACCAAATGAGGTTTCAGACAAGCCTATCGTGTGATCTCTTTAATATCCTGCTGGAGAAGATCATACGAGATGCAGATGTGAATGAATATGGCACACTAATCACAAGAGAGCACATGCTACTCGCCTATGCCGACGACATCGATATCATAGGTCGGTCACCGGAAGCAGTAACTGCAGCCTTTGAAAGAATCGAAAGAGAGTTGGTGAAAATGGGTCTGGCAGTAAATGGAGATAAGACGAAATGGAAGGTTTCAATTCCCAAAAAGCCTTGCACAACCGAGCAGATAAAGAAAATGGAAAAAGTTGGGAACCACAACGTGGAGAGATAATCAGTAACCTTATCTACCTCGGCACCACCGTCACCGAAACGAATGACGCCAGTTTTGAGATTAAGCGAAGAATGATACTGGCAAATAGATGCTACTTTGAACTAAATAAGCAGTTTAGAAACAAGGCCTTCTCTCTGATACTGGCAAATAGATGCTACTTTGAACTAAATAAGCAGTTTAGAAACAAGGCCTTCTCTCGACAGACAAAGATTAGACTATACAAGACACTGATACTACCCATATTATTATATGGTTCTGAGGCTTGCGTACTTGTCAAAGCAGTACTTGGAGTATTTGAGAGAAAGATTATTCGTAAAATAAATGGACCAGTTTGAGTTAATGGAGAATATAGGCGACGTATGAACCACGAGCTGTATGACGACGATAGCATCAAAATACAACGGCTGCATTGGCTAGGTCATGTTGTCAGCATGGATGAAGAAGCTCCAGCAAAGAATTCTTTTGAAGGCAAACATGGTGGTACACGCAAACCGGGTAGACCATAAGCCCGATGGAAAGATCAAGTGGTGGGAGTCACCTCGAAACTTGGTGTCAGAGATTTTAGAATGAACGCAGAAGATCGAGGCGCTTGGAACGTTATTCTACGTTCGGCTAGTGGAACAAATGTTCTGTCATAGCTTATGAAAGAAAGAAAGAAGAAAAGGATGGTACTACGTTCGTTTTCCACGCTTGGAAACAAGTGTTTGTCCCGATTACTTTTTGAAACACATAGCTTCCACATTACCAAATCTCAATTATTGATCATGCGATTTTGCACAATGACTTCTGTTTTGACTTTCACTGTTTATTTCTAGTATGATCGGTTTGCAAATTTGCCCATGAACATTCCATTAAGGTACAGGGGCAAATTTCTCACACAACACTGTGTGCTGTCCGATTCAAGTTTAAGCTCTATGACCGAGTCTTCACATCTTTGGGGAGAAGTTCTTACATGACATAGTGCCTCACATATGTCGCCAGCTTTAGAAGATAACCAACGCTGAAAATTATTTCTGGTGTTCTCCCCAGCATTCGAACCCAGCGTCATAGGCAGACATGCTAACCTCTGCGCAAAGGTGGCGTACATTATAATCGCAATAGAAATCGGAAAGCCATCATTGGCCAGTAATTTCTTATACCAATTTCAATGTTTCCCTTGTCTGAACGACGTGCCTTAGTGGGACACATCTTTGGGGAGAAGTTCTTACATGACACAGTGCCTCACATATGTCACCAGCTTTAGAAGAAGATAACAAACGCCGAAAATTATTTTTTGTGTTCTCCCCAGCATTCGAACCCAGCGTCATAGGCAGACATGCTAACCTCTGCGCACATTATAATCGTAATAGGAATCGGAAAGCCATCATTGGCCAGTAATTTCTTATACCAATTAAAATGTTTCCCTAGTCTGAACGACGTGCCTTAGTGGGACACATCTTTGGGAAGAAGTTCTTACATGACATAGTGCCTCACATATGTCGCCAGCTTTAGAAGAAGATAACCACCGCTGAAAATTATTTCTGGTGTTTTCCCCAGAATTCGAACCCTGCGTCATAGGCAGACATGCTAACCTCTGTGCAATGGTGGCCTACATTATAATCACAATAGGAATCGGAAAGCCATCATTGGCCAGTAATTTCTTAAACCAATTAAAATATTTACTTATTTTATTACATTAGGTGTATTATTCTTTCGCCCACTGTGCCACAATTGCAATTGCGGTTATATGTGCCATGTATATAAGTATGTGATATAGCGAGTAGAGCGACGAAGAGTGTGAATATAATCAGCACGCGAGTTGAGTGTTACACACTTTCGACGAACATGTATGATTTTTTTTTTTTTTTTGTGAAAAACCAACGCCGCAATTTTCAGATCCCCATGAAGGAATGAGCGAGCGAACGAATGAATGTGCGAATGTAAGTCTACATGAACATCTACCTATGATTATGTGAGCTCATATAGGATTGTGTTCAATCATACATATATATTGGTAATAAATGTATCTAAGGAGGAACCTATGCTTGGTAATGTCCGTCCATCAGTCCATCTATTCATCATTAGTCTATGTATCCATCCCCATGCCATACAGATTTGCTGTGCACTGAGTTGAATGTTTTTTGTTTGATTTTAAAGGAAAACTTAACACGCGCTCATTTAGTAACGCATACATATACAACTCACTAATGCCCACATATTGCCACTCTTCAACGGCGTCAATGTCGTCGTAGTCGTCGGCATTGTGCTAATCATTGTCGTTTTCTTAGATCTCTTGCTTTGTGCTGCCGACTGACTGCTGACTGCTTTGGCTGCTGCGCCTTCGCAAACGCATTTTCAACTGCAAATCACCCAAAATTAAATATTCGCAGCAGCGTAGCATCGACAGCAGCAAACACCCATAGCGTATACAAAGTGTTAAGTTGAGAGTATCTTCACGCTGTTATTTAAACGATTTGTTTGGTGGCTTTTTGTTGTTGGCATATTTTTTTATTTATTTTGACGTTTTATTTCTTGTTTGTTTCGACGGTGTTGCTTTTTTTCTTACTGATTGTTGCTGTTTGTATGGTTTTTTATGGGCTGCCTGCCTGCTTTGATTTTCTTGGAGTTTTGCCTCCAACGAAAAAAAAAACAGTTTTTTGCCTTTGAGGAGGAGATTGACTACGGCTGGTGCTGCTGCTTGAGGTTGATTATATTTGGATGTGTTGTGAGCACTGTGTATTTTGGTTTTCGGGCAATCTCTTTTGTTTATTGATGTTTTGTCATTTGGAATACTTGTTAATGTCGGGTGGGGGCACATCGCTTATGTTGTTGTTGTTCTTGTTGCTGTTGTTGTTTGCTGACTGTAGCTGCTTTTTGATCTTGTTTTGGTTGTGTTTTTTTTTTTTGTCAACATGCTGCCGCCGTTGCTGCTGGCTGACGCCTCTGTTCATTCATTCATACTTATCTGTGGGGTTTTATCTCACGTTCACAAGTGCAGAACAAAAAACTCTAAATACTTGAAAATTGAAATAAAGTTGATGACTTTGCAGTTAGCACTTCAGTGCTGCGCTTTGCTTTGATTTTGATTTGCATTTATTGTGGTAATATTTCTTTCCTCGCTGCGCTTTTTTAGTGCTTCTTTTTGGATTTTTGTTTGTTTCATATCCAGATGTTAAGCCTTGTTGATTATAAAGCTAATTTATGAGATCTTTAAACAAAAGTCTGATGTCATTGTCTACAACAAAATCATCATCACAAACGCCATCGCCTACACTTGGTAACCAAAAAAAAAAAAAACATAAAATTTTATGTGAAAGAAATTTTTTGTGACAGTTTAAGCAAAATGGGAAAAAATTGAAAAAAAATTCTTACCAATTAAAAATCGTTATGCTAATGAGTGCAGAAAAGAGATTATTTGACAATCAGGTGAATCAGCCGAATCAGGTTAAAATTTCGGCTTCTAAGGGCTGAAGAAGACAAATCCGGTGGCACTGGCTCTTATTTAAATACTGATTGTCAATAATACTCGAAATGACAATGCGAGTTGATAGAGCTTTCAAATAACCAATGGCCAACATCAACGCCTGTTCTCAAGTTAAGGGCGGCTGGTGGTGGCAAGCGACTCGCGACATCGAGGGATACATGTTCTATTCCACATAACCCATGCGATTGGGGCTCTGGGACAGTAACTGTAACAGTAAAGTCATAGCAAACCGTCTCATGCCGATTTTCAACCAAATCGAAGAAGAATGGCGCCATCTAGTGGCTCAAGAAGTCAAGATCCAAAAACGGTTTATATGACAGCTATATCAAAACGTGGACCGATATGGCCCATTTACAATTTCAAGCAACCTACACTAATAGGAAGTACCAGTGGAAAATTTCAAGCGCATAGCTTACTTCTTCGAAAGTTGGCGTGTTTCGACAGGTAAATGGACATGGCTAAATCGACCTAAAATGTCATGACGATCAAGAATATTTATTAGGAAGGGGTGATTTGTAGGGATGAAAAAAAAATCAATATCTTATAGCAAAAATTTAAACCACATACAATTCTAACAAGTTTCTCCAAAGACACCATGTAACTAAAACAAAATCCTTATCCGCGCCTCTTGACGTAAAAATTTGTTTATACCCACCACCATTGGATATACCCCCATTTATTTTGTATAAATTTTTAGCATGGTGGTTCCCGAAATTGTCCGGACTCTTTGTAGAGAAGGTGCAGTATTGGCACTGACGGATGTATTGGAAAAGTACAAGACGGACATTATCGCCTGAAAGGAAGTGCAATAGACAGGAAATTGCGTCACAATAACACCAAATAGTGCCTGCCACGAGACGAGGTATGAATTTGTCTGTGGATTTGTGGTTAGTTCAGCCTTATTTGTGCCCATGTCCCGCCAGAAGACTACCGAACAGACCAAAGATATTTCCACAAGTGCCTAGAGAGAGACAACGACTGCTGGCCCTTCCATGATATAAAAATCGTTTTTAATGCGAAGATATGGAAGGAAAATATCTTTGGTCCTACAGTCGGAAAATTTTGACTCCGCGACCTTACGTCCAATAATGGGTTAAAGCAAATAGAGTTCGCCGCGGCAAAAAAACAAGGCAGTAAGCAGCGGTGCTCACAGCTACCTCGTGTCGTCCGGAAAACCTACATTGCGTGCTGAACAACCCATCTATCAGTGTAGAAATTTGCATTACAAGTTCTGATTAAAAAATGGTGTTAACAATGTCGGCCAAATGTATGACTAAAACAGCCATTAGGGTATTACATTGGCTTTCTAAGAGCTCTTAGAATAAAAAAAAAATTGATCCCCCTATGATGATGTTGTTGTTGTTGTAGCAGTGTGTTGTACACTGAGGCGGCAGCCCTTTCCCATGAAGGACTGATATGATCCCTCAGGGATGTTCGTGATAAGTGCATATAACATACAACACTTTGTAGCACATAAAATTGCAATTTTAAGTTTCTATAATTTTCCATATAAACTAGCTGTAACTAATCGCCTTTGGCCATTGGCCATTTGTTAATCAGTTCAACTCAAAAACAAAAATGTTTTACAATTCAAATAGACCGACACTCGAAATTTCATATGATGACAACATTCCAACAAACATCTACAGTCGTATAACAATGTCATTACATTTAAACCTCTAACTAATCTACGCAAACATAAGCATAGAGAGATGGTTTATACTTAAAAATGCCATGACTTTTCAACACACAAAAAAAAAAGTGCCACACAATGAGTGATGGATGGTGTAGCCCAGTGCACTACTATCCAATATCCATTATCCGCCTCCTAGGTCAATCCGCACTACTACTTATTTGAGTGCCATAAGCTATCTGTCGCAATGTCTGTGAGTTTGTGTGTGCTCCTGTGTCGGTGGCCTGGTGCCTGGATACGGATGATGTGTATAATTTTTTACACCACTGAACTTATCGCATAATCATGTCGCGCGCGTTGTCCAAGATTGAAAGTGGTTTGGTGTGTGTGTGTGTGTTTGTTGTTTTTGGTGGTGGCGGAGATTATTGTGTTTCACCATTGCCACAACAGGCTGTTATAATTGTTGCCAGTGTTGTTGCTGTAGATGGCAATGTTGGAGTTCGTTTTCTTTTTTTTTTGTATTTTGCTTTTGGTTAGCTCTGTTACAATGAACATTGGCTGTTGCGGCCGGCCACTGTAACAGCAGAGAGAGAGAGAGAGAGAGTGGGAGAGCAAGAGAAACACTGCTCTTTATGAGGGCTGCCAATTTTATTAAATCTATGCTCCTTATGTTGTACTCGTGTACACATTAAAACTGTTGTTGTTCTTGGGAGGTTTTGGAGGCATTTCACTTACAGCTTGCATACATGCCTACACACCCAATTCTCTGTTCATATGTTTATCTCTGTGCCTGTTAGTAGGTATGTTTAACTTTATACCTTAGGCATGTGGATTAATGTATGTGAGTGTAATGTTGTACATTCTCTTTATGTTGCTATTTGTTGTTTTTGTTTTTGAATACTTGTGCCCGAGTAAGTACTGATGCTGAACTCAGTATGGTTGTATTTTTTTGTATGCTTGTTGTTGCTGGCTTTGTATGCCATTTTTATTACAGCTGTTGTTAGTTCGCATATCCAGTAGTCTTTCAAAGGAGGTATACGGCCACAAAACAAAAATCTGGCAAAATTAAAATTGCAATTTTAATTAACCTACCGTTTAACCACCTATGTACCTAGGTATAAAAATAAAATCTTGACTATTTTGTTATAAAAATGATTGATGACAAAACTGTAGGACAAAATTTCAGACATAATGCTCTTAAAAATAATATGGGACAATATTTAAATAAAGTTGCAACCTTTTTGTTTGGTCCCAAATTTTTTAAAAATGACAAAAACAGGATTTTATCCCTCTGTAGACTGCATTATATCTTGGTTCCAAATACTTTGCAAGTTATCTTTAAACCCTGCACCATAGGATGGGGTCCACCTCAAGTATGGTTCAAATCGGTCCATGTTATGATATAGCTGCCATATAAACCGATCTTGGGTCTTGACTTATTGAGCCTCTATTCTTCCGATTTGACTGAAATTTTGCACGTAGTGTTTTTGTATCACTTCCAACAAATGTGCTAAGTATGATTCAAATCGGTTCACAATCGGATATAGCTGTCATATAAACCGATCTTGGATCTTGACTTCTTGAGACAATAGAGCGCGTAATTCTCATCCGATTTGGCTGAAATTTTTCATGAGGTGTTTTGTTATGACTTCTAGAGGGCGCAATTTTGAAATGTTGCATGCCAAGTATGGTCGAAATCGGTTGATCGACCTGATAAAGCTGTCATAGAAACCGATGTCCCAACTTGAACTTTTGAGCCCTAAGAGGGCGTAATCATTATAAAATTTGGCAAACATTTTGCACGTTACGTTTTGCCATGACTTCCAATAGCCGTGCCAAGTATGGTCCAAATCGGTTGATAACGTGATATAGCTGTCATATAAACGGATGACCCATTTTTAAACTCTTGAGCCTTTAGAGGTCGTAATTATTATCCAATTTGGCTAAAATTTTGCACGTACTATACGATTTGGCTGAAGTTACGTTAGATTTGAGTGGCAGTCTGCCATCAGACTCACTTAGACGTTTTCGTCCATTGTGATACTACAGGAACAGAAGAAGGAATATGCCTTCTAGTTGCTACCGTTGAACCATCCAGATCGCTTTAAAAAACTCAACAACTTGCGAATGTTCACATCCGCTAAATCAAGCAGGTTTTCAAAGAAATCAGAACCTAAAGTGAACTCCTTCTGACTTCTAGGAGTTCAGAACAGAAGGTGTTCTATAAACTTTTCTTCTTCGATGTCCTCACAGCTTCTGCAAAAGTCGTTGCTGGCAACCTTTAGTCTGTCAGCATGTTTTCCGATTAGACAGTGACCTGTTTTGACGGACACAATGACTGAGACGTCTGTTCTGGCCAACGACGGCAAAGGGGTAGACCTCTTTAAATCTAGATTAGGTCACATAGTTTTGGCCACAGCCCCTCTTTGTGACCATCTATCATTCGTTACCCTTCGGGCCTAATTCTGAAAATTTCGTTTCCTTGTCGCTAGAGGCATACCCACAGATTCCAGTCTCCTAGGAATATGTAAGGTAGTTCCTAGTGTCGCAATCGCGTCCGACAATTCCCTGGGATATCTCTGTGGCCCGGCACCCAGAACAGGTGAATTTTGACCTGTTCAGCCGAGCTCAGTATTGAACAGTAGGTGGACTTTTGAAGCGCCGTCCACCATACCACAACACCATATAGCATTATAGGTCTGACAACTGCAGTATATACCCAAAGCTTGACGCGCGGTCTAAGCCCCCAACTTTTGCCAATGGCTCTCTGACAGGTGTACAGGGCAAGGGTTGCCTTTCTTTCCCTTTCCAAAATGTTGGATTTTAAGTTAAATTTCCTGTCTAGCAAAATACCCAGGTATTTTGCGATTTCTGTAAGTGGAACATTCTCTCATTCCACTGTAGGCAACTTGTATCTCCTGCTGCAAAGAAGTACTTCTGTCTTGCACGGATTTATACTTGGACCACTTTCGGTAGCTCACTTCGCTCTTGCCTGAAGAGCTTCCTAAGGTATAACTCTTGGAGTTCTGGGAAACTTTCCCCCAACCGCAATTGCCACGTCTTCAACATAGGCAACCAATTTTATACCTTCTTCTTCCAGAGACAATAATATATTTTTAATGGCTACAGTCCAAAGTAGAGCAGACAGTACACCCCCTTGAGGAGTTCCTCTGCTGACCCATCTTTTTAGATCCACAGATGCCAAGCCTGCCTTAATGCATCTTTTAGTAAATAAGTTATTAATAAACTTTCTTACAGTAGAGCTGATGCCTTGAAACTCCGACTCCTTCATGATTGACGTCGGTTTTACATTATTGAAAGCGCCTTAAATGTCAAGAAATGCTACCATTGTATATTCCTTGACAGCGTGAGAATGCTCTATGTAGCCGACTAGGTCGTGAAGGGCTGTTTCATTTCATTTCATTCCATTCCATTTCATTTCATTCCATTTCATTTCATTTCATTTCATTTCATTTCATTCCATTCCATTTCATTTCATTCCATTCCATTCCATTCCATTTCATTTCATTTCATTCCATTCCATTTCATTCCATTCCATTTAATTCCATTCCATTTCATTTCATTTCGTTCCATTTTATTTTATTTTTTTTGTATTTTATTTTACTTTATTTTATTTTATTTTATTTTATTTTATTTTATTTTATTTTATTTTATTTTATTTTATTTTATTTTATTTTATTTTATTTTATTTTATTTTATTTTATTTTATTTTATTTTATTTTATTTTATTTTATTTTATTTTATTTTATTTTATTTTATTTTATTTTACTTTATTTTATTTTATTTTATTTTATTTTATTTTATTTTATTTTATTTTATTTTATTTTATTTTATTTTATTTTATTTTATTTTATTTTATTTTATTTTATTTTATTTTATTTTATTTTATTTTATTTTATTTTATTTTTTTTTTTTGTATTTTATTTTACTTTATTTTATTTTATTTTATTTTATTTTATTTTATTTTATTTTATTTTATTTTATTTTATTTTATTTTATTTTATTTTATTTTATTTTATTTTATTTTATTTTATTTTATTTTATTTTATTTTATTTTATTTTATTTTATTTTATTTTATTTTATTTTACTTTATTTTATTTTATTTTATTTTATTTTATTTTATTTTATTTTATTTTATTTTATTTTATTTTATTTTATTTTATTTTATTTTATTTTATTTTATTTTATTTTATTTTATTTTATTTTATTTTATTTTATTTTATTTTATTTTATTTTATTTTATTTTATTTTAATTTAATTTTATTGGTTTTTATTTTATTTTTTTTTATTTTTATTTTTTATCTTTATTTATTTTATTTCAATTTTTTCCATTTAATAGATTTCATTTGATTTTAAAAGCCTACTAAATTTGTTGGTAAAGATCACAAGGGGGCAACGCTACTTGCGGGTACTAGTTTGTACGATAATAGCTGTTGCTTACATTTCTGTTTTTTTTTGTTATTATTATTGTCATTGTCGACGGTGCCGTTGCCGTTAAAATTGTATTTATTGTAATTGGGCTTTTTTTCTCCTCACCAACTGAGTTCTCTACTCTTTGTCTCTAGCGCTGCCTTTGGGGTTCGTGTGGATGTTGAACAAATTTATACGTGATTGTGTTCATGTGTGGTGTGGCGTGTGTCTGCCTGTTTATTAAAGGGGGGCTTCGAGTCAACGACAACGATGACGACGATATGATGTCGTCGCAGTTGTGGTTGTTGTTTTTGTTTATGGGGAGGCTTGAAGACCCACTGCCAAATACACACACAACCGTTTTGTGTTGTTGTTGTTGTTATTTCTTTCACTTACATGTGCTTAAAACAAAACAAAGCAGAGCAGAGCAGTGGGCATCACAGCACCGCACAGAGTACAGAAAAGAAAAAATAAACTAAACGAATTATTTAACTGTTGCTTACATATTCTGACAGACAAACACACAGTCTCACATATTGATCATTCCTCCAACGCCATCACGTCGTATGAAACGATTTGCGGGGAAAATTAAAAAATTGACGTTGATTATCGCATTGTTTGTATTGTCTGTATGAATGTTCGTCCGTCCGTGCCACCATCCATATACAAGTGTTGTAAGAGGTTTTTTAGGCGTTTTGTTTTGCTTTTAAATTTCCTTGTTTTTCTCTTGGGGCGATGGCAGGCAGGCAGATGGAAGAAGGGAATAGACATAAGAATAATTTGTTTTAGTTATTTGCATTTATAAAATTTATTAACCTGATAAATGATATGAACTGAATGGTGGACTGATAAGGCAGTCAGTCCACAACATCAACAGCAACAAAAACAGCTGTTCACTTGAAATCTTTATTTTGGCTTGCGTATTCGTATACATACAACCTAAGAGAAAGAAGTTGCCGAAACTTTATACCATAGAGTTGATAAGGATTTTCATAGAAAAAAATCATAGCAATCAAAAATGTACACAAAAGGGATGGGGGATGCGAGTTACCATGATGCGAGACATGAATTTGGCTTTTTGGTATGTCGAAGACTGAATCACTTTGATTCCAAATTTATATTGTTGGATGAGAGGCCAGCCACTGTTCGCATTAACGTCAAATTCTTTTATAGAGCACTTATCTATGCTCATTCCTAGACTTATGACAAAAAATCAAGGTAGCAGGAGCCGATGGGTTGCCAGCTGAGCTTTTTAAAACCAGAGGCAACACTGTGATGAAGCGTAAGCATCAGCTCATCTGGTTAGAGAAAGGCGATGATTCTCAAACAGTACACTGATAGAAAAAAGGTGTTGCAAAATCATGCATCAATGTTGTCATTATCATACACAGACGTTGTTGAAAATATTGTTAACAAGTGTCGATGATTTTGTGAGCACGCGTTGTTCTTTCATGCACCGACTGTAGTGTTAAAGTTAAATTCAAATTAATCTTAAAACATAGTTTGTACATAGATGGTTGTGGTGCAATGTGGTAAGGCGTTTGATGGAATGGAATGGAATAGAACAAAGGTTCAATTATCAGCAGCACAAAAAAATTTTTAGCAATGTTTTAAAAAACAGTGCACTAGACGTTGTCAGAATGTGAACATGTGTGGACATTTCATTGAAAAAACTGTTGTTGGTTAATTTGGTTTGATTTGAACGCCGTGCTTGATTTCTGCTATGGGTATTTAGAACAATTTCAGATGGCAGATGATTTCAGAGGCAAAAAAATTTAAGTCAACGAGATAATCGTGCCTTTTCATTGTGCCTTTGGACCTAGCAAACCCACCACTAGATTGAATTGAACTAGATTGAATATACTACGTCAAATCCAGAAAAAGGCCCAAGAAAGACATATCGCCATTTACGATTGACTACAAGGCCGCCTTCAGGAGGCCACCTCTGAGCAAAGTTAACATGTCCGCATAACGCAAAACACTTTTCAACGGCGATTATCCCCTTCTAGTGCAGGCGACATTTGTGAGGTACTATGCCATGTTTATATGACATTGCAGCCATGTAAAATATCTCCCCAAAGAGACGTAGCTATGCGGCAAGCCGTTCGTAGTCGATTACAAACATGAGGTCCCTCATTATTGAGCTTAAAACTAGAATCGAACAGCAGTCTGCGAAATATGAGAAGTTTGTCCCCCAGTTCCAACAACTGTGCCAAATACAGTTCAAATCGGTCAAGAACCGGATATAACTCCCATATAAACCAATCTCCCGATTTAACTTCTTGAGCTTTTACAAGCCGCAATTCTTGTCCGCTTAGGGTGAAAATTTGCATGTGGTTTTCCGTTATGACTTCCAACAACTGTCTTAAGTCAGTCTATAACCTGATATAGCTCCCATATAAATCGATCTCCCGGTTTGACTTCTTAAACCCCTAGAAGCCACAAATTGTGCCCGATTTGGCTAAAATTTAGCATGTAGTGTTTTCTTATGACTTCCAACAACTGCGAAAAGTACGGTTCAAATCGGTCTTTAACCTGATATAGCTCCCATTCAAAACAATCCTCCGATTTGACTTCTTGAGCCCTTACTAGCAGCAATTTTTGTCCGATTTGGCTGAAATTTTGGCGGTGTTTGGTTATGACTTCCAACAACTGTACGGCCCAAATCAGTCTATAAACTGATATAGCTCCCATATAAACCGGTCTCTCGATTATCCTTATTCAGTTCCTAGAAGCTTTACTTTTTGCTGGTTTGACAGCGTTTGGTATGTAGAATAAAATTGCGCCCTTCAACTAAACTTAGTTTGCATAAATTTTGAGCAGAATCCATGGTGGCGGGTTCCAAAGATTCGGCCCGGCGAACTTAACACGCTTTTACTTGTCTTTTCTATTTTCTTCTAGGGCGAACACAATGAATCTAAGGTCTGTGAGTAAAACGGCTGGCAACCAAGGTTTCTGCCCGGGTGTCCTCCAACTTAATCCCCAATTTTTATCGATGCCCTTTTGCAGGAGCATAGGGCAAGAGTTTCCTTTTTGCTAAAACAGCAGTCATTGTCTGCTGAAAATGGGAAAGCAGACATTTCTGCTGTTCCGGCAAACATAGGGCTGCAGTATTAGCAAATATTTTGGTCAGCTAAATCAGCAAACAAAATCTGCTGTTTTAAATACAAAAATCTTATTTTATACCCTCCACCATAGGATGGGGGTAGCCAATAGAGCGCGCAATTATCATCCTATTTGGCTGAAATTTTGCACGTGGTGTTTTCGTATCACTTTCAACAACTACGCTAAGTATGGTTCAAATCGGTCCATGTTTTGTTAAAGCTGCCATATAAACTGATTTTGGGTCCTGACTTCTTGAGCTTCTAGAGGGCGCAATTCTTGTCCGATTTGACTGCAATTTTGCAGGTGGTATTTTGGTATCACTTCCAACAACTGCACTAAGTGTGCTTCAAATCGGTCCATGTTCTGATATACCTGCTTTATAAACCGATCTTGGGTCTTGACTTCATGAGCCTCTAGAGGGCCCAATTCTCATCCGATTTGACTGAAATTTCGCACGTGGTGTTTTGGTATCACTTCCAACAACTACACTAAGTATGCTTCAAATCGGTCCATGTTTTGATATAGTTGCCATATAAACCGATCTGGGGTCTTGACTTCTTGAGCTTCTAGAGGGCGCAATTCTCGTCCGATTTGACAGAAATTTTGCACATAGTGTTTTGGTATCACTTCCAACAACTACACTAAGTATGCTTCAAATCGGTCCATGTTTTGATATAGCTGCCTTATAAACCGATCTTGGGTCTTGACTTCTTGAGCCTCTAGAGGGCGCAATTCTCATCCGATTTGGCTGAAATTTTGCACATGGTGTTTTGATATCACTTCCAATAACTGCGCTAAGTATGATACAAATCGTTTCATAATCTGCTGTAGCTGTTATATAAACCCATCTTGGATCTTGACTTCTTGAGCCTCTAGAGGGCGCAATTCTCATCCGATTTGGCTGAAATTTTGCACTCAGTGTCTTGTTATGACTTCCAATAACTGTGCTAAGCATGGCGTAAATCGGTATAGAACCTGATATAGCTGCCACATAAACCGATCTGGGATCTTGACTTCTTGAGCCTCTAGAGAGCGCAATTCTCATCCGATTTGGCTGAAAATTTGCACTCAGTGTTTTGTTATCACTTCCAATAACTGTGCCAAGTATGGCGTAAATCGGTATAGAACCTGATATAGCTGCCATATAAACCGATCTTGGGTCTTGACTTCTTGAGCCTCTAGAGGGTGCAATTCTCATCCGATTTGGCTGAAATTTTGCAATCAGAGTCTTGTTATGACTTCCAATAACTGTGCCAAGCATGGCGTAAATCGGTATAGTACCTGATATAGCTGCCACATAAACCGATCTGGGATCTTGACTTCTTGAGCCTCTAGAGAGCGCAATTCTCATCCGATTTGGCTGAAATTTGGTATAACGGTTTCTCTCATGACCTTCAACATACGTGTCTAATAGGGTCTGAATCGATCAATAGCTTGATATAGCTCCCCTATATAAACCTATCACCCGATTTTGCTTCTTGAGCCCCTACAAGGCGCAATTATTATCCGAATGAACTGAAATATTATACAATGACTTTTACAAGGTTCAGCATTCATTTATGGTCTGAATCGTACTATAACTTGATGTAGCTCTAATAGCATAACATTTCTTATTCAATATTCTTTGTTTCCCTAAAAAGAGATACCGCACATAGTAGAACTTGACAAATGCTATCTATGGTGAAGGGTGTATAAGATTCGGCCCGGCCGAACTTACTTGTTTTTTCTAACATCCCCTTCATAATTAAGTAACAGCCATTTTCGGCTAACAACAGACTTTCCTGCAGTAAGCCTGCTGCTCTGAAAATGCACAACTACTGCTGTAATAGCAGAACTGTTGCTATAATAGCAGCAAAATTAAGTACTAATATTCAGCAGACAGTGTTTGCTATTTTCAGCAAACTTTTTTCTATGAGTGTACAATATACGCGATTTTCCCAGACTTTTCCCAAAAACTATAGTATATTCCAACGAAGGGGAATCAGAAAATGTTTTCCATTTTTTGCAGAATCCTTGATGGAGGATGACCAAGATTCTGTACGGCAGAGCTTAACGCGCTTTTACTTGTTTCCACTAAATTTCGTGCCCATATTGATGATTGCACAACAAAGTACCAGATATATCAGAAATGCAAGCGTAAATATTTATTAGTTTCCCATTGCTATTTTATTTTACTTACAATCCATACAAAACAATGATAATGTTGATATAGTTAAGAATACGAATTCTATCCATATATACAGAGTTAATTTAGTCTCCGTCAAAAGTTGTTATTGATAAAATCCACCTTTGTGTCTTATTCAAAAGAAGAAAAAAACAAAAAAAAAACAGGCAGACAGACGGACAAAACTTTTTTTGTTGAAATCGATTTTATTTCTTTAGTTTTTCTGCTCTGGTGTTGCTTTGAAAGAAAAACAAGTCCAAAGGTTTCTGCACACCCCCAGTCGTAAAACACCAAAGTGTTATTTAATATTATGCGATAAACAAAATCATAACGTCAATATGTTGCTGTTGCTGTTGTTGTTGTGATTGTTATTCGTGTTGTTGTCATTCGTTGCTGAATTATTGTTGGTGGTTGTCAATATGGGTTTTGGTTTTATCGACCATTTGTCAGGCGTTAGGTAGGCCCATGGCATTATTGCGGATATAAAAGTTAGGGTACACCAAAACCATCAGCAAAACCTCTTGTCAGAGTACAGTGGTACTCATAAATAATGAAGACAAGCAGCGATATATGTACCTACACATGTATGTGTATTATTTATCTGAAAAAAAATAGAGTCTATTTGCTTCGGAGCAGGTTCATTTTGTTTAGGCAAAAGCGGTAAAAGGTAGCCTAGTTACAGGTACAAAAGTATTATCTCTTCAGTTCATTGACACTCAAGGTTACTTAGCTTGTAGTCCTATTTTTTTGTAGTAAAATGCAGATGTATTGCAAGGTAAAATAAGATTTTTAGGGTTATGAAAAATCATTGAAAAGAAAAAAATTCAAAGGCAGATGTTTCAGAGATGGCTTTACCAACACCATCATGTGTTGATGTAATCCCAAACAAGAGTATAACGAAAAGTTTATTAACTGGCACAACACCTAAATTGGACATAGGTAAGCTGCAGACACAAGAGAAACATCTACAGGCTCCTCCCGATAGACTTAACTGATTAATAAACAAATAAAAGGTGATTAAGTTAGGCCAGGCCGAAGATTTGATACCCCCCACCTCGGATATACATATATAAGAAACATCTTGTTAAAATCCAATGAAAAATGCACGATTCTTAATCTATTGCGTTGACCAAAAAGTAATTGCGGATTTTTCGTAAACTCGGCGTTGACAAATTTTTTCACAGCTTGTGCCTCTGTAATTGCATTCTTTCTTCTGTCAGTTATCAGCTGTTACTTTTAGCTTGCTTTAGAAAAAAAAAGTGTAAAAAAGTATATTTGATTAAAGTTCTTTCTAAGTTTTAATAAAAATGCATTTACTTTCTTTTAAAAAATCCGCAATTACTTTTTGGGCAACCCAATATATCAGCTAAACAAATAATTTCAGCGAAAATTGTTATTAAAAACAAGTAAAAGCGTGCTAAGTTTGGCCGGGCCGAACCTCCACCATGGATCCCATTTGTCGAGTTCTTTCCCGGCATCTCTTCTAAGGCAAAAACGGATATAAGAAAGGATTTGCTCTGCTATTAGAGCGATATCAAGATATGGTCCGGTTTGAACCACAGTTAAATTATATGTTGGAGACCTGTGTAAAATGTCAGCCAATTCGAATAAGAATTGCACCCTTTGGGGGCTCAAGAAGTAAAAAAGAGATATCGATTTATATGGGAGCAGTATCGGGCTATATACCGATTCAGACCATAATAAACACGTATGTTGATGGTCATGAGAGAATCCGTCGTACAAAATTTCAGGCAAATCGGAGATTTGGGCGCTCTAGAGGCTCAAGAAGTCAAGACCCCAGATAGGTTTATATGGAGGCTATATCAGGTTATGGACCGATTTGAACCATACTTGGCGCAGTCGTTTGATATCAAAACAAAATACTTCGTGCAAAATTTCATTCCAATCGGATAAGAATTGCGCCCTATAGAGGCTCAAGAAGTCAAGACCCAAGATCGGTTTATATGACAGCTATATCAGGTTATGGACCGATTTGAACCATACTTCGGACAGTTATTAGATATCATAACAAAACACGTCGTACAAAATTTCATTCCAATCGGATAAGAATTGCGCCCTATAGAGGCTCAAGAAGTCAAGACCCAAGATCGGTTTATATGACAGCTATATCAGGTTATGGACCGATTTGAACCATACTTGGGACAGTTGTTGGATATCATAACAAAACACGTCGTGCAAAATTTCATTCCAATCGGATAAGAATTGCGCCCTATAGAGGCTCAAGAAGTCAAGACCCAAGATCGGTTTATATGACAGCTATATCAGGTTATGGACCGATTTGAACCATACTTGGGACAGTCGTTGGATATCATAACAAAACACGTCGTGCACAATTTCATTGCAATCGGATAAGAATTGCGTATTCTGGAGGCTCAAGAAGTCAAGACCCAAGATCGGTTTATATGATAGCTATATCAGGTTATGAGCCGATTTGAACCATACTTGGCACAATTGTTGGATATCATAACAAAATACTACGTGCAAAATTTCACTCCAATCGGATAGGAATTGCGCACTCTAGAGGCTCAAGAAGTCAAGACCCAAGATCGGTGTATATGGCAGCTATATCAGATTATGAACCGATTTAAATCATACTTGTTACAGTCGTTGGATATCATAACAAAATACTTCGTGCAAAAATTCATTCAAATCGGATAAGAATTGCGCACTCTAGAGGCTCAAGAAGTCAAGACCCAAGATCGGTTTATATGACAGCTATATCAGGTTATGAACCGATTTGAATCACACTTGGTACAGTCGTTGGATATCATAACAAAACACGTCGTGCAAAATTTCATTGCAATCGGATAAGAATTGCGTATTCTGGAGGCTCAAGAAGTCAAGACCCAAGATCGGTTTATATGGCAGCTATATCAAAACATGGACCGATAGGGCCCATTTACAATACCAGCCGACCTACACTAATAAGAAGTATTTGTGCAAAATTTCAAGCGGCTAGCTTTACTCCTTCGGAAGTTAGCGTGCTTTCGCCAGACAGACGGACGGACGGACATGGCTAGATCTACATAAAATGTCGCGACGATCAAGAATATATATTCTTTATGGGGTCTCAGACGAATATTTCGAGTAGTTACAAACAGAATGACGAACCCATTCTATGGTGGAGGCTATAAAAAGTCTATGGATTCAAAACCGCTAATCGAAAGATGTATACACAAAGCACCTATATCTAAATGTGATCCGATGTGGACCATATTCGGAGAGGATGTTAAGGGGTTTAACAAAGCTCACTATACTTAATTTCAGCAAAATTGGGGAATAAATACGCTACTTATGGGTTGAAGATATTCAATGAGAATGTTCACCACGAATACAAAAATCATTTTTCGCCCGAACCATTCGCATGTGAAATCGACTTCCGGCTAATGTCTTTCCCAACGACATTGACGTTCAGAAACTTAAGACTAATATCAATAAACACTACTCCCTCTTTCCCCCCTCCAACCCTGAACTTCCCTAATTGCCAATGCAATGCACTGCATATAGAGGGGACATCCCCGGCGTGTTGGTTATGTGAAGAAAAAAATATGGAGATCAGTCTATATGGGGCCCAGGGTCGTAGTCAGGATTTTATTTTTGGGGGTGGGACCAACCCCACTTTTATTCGAAATCGAAAAGTGCCCAAATTCTTCCAATACTATGATTTTTTTTTGAAAATTGTGGTCGCAGGAATTGATCCATCGGTGGTGACTTTTACTGAAAGTCAAAGCCGAATTCTGCTCATACTGCCAACACACTACTTATAGGCCGATCCTAATTTTTCAAAGCCTTCCAGGTGGTTGTCTTTGCGAATATGTTAGTTTTATAATGAAGTTAATCTCTACTGATTAATGAAATCGCTCAAAGGGTTTAGGGTCATTTGAGTTTGGATGTAAGATGTACTCCATTCTTAAGAGACTTTATTTGAGTGCGATATTCTCATGGGGATTTTTGCGGTTGGTGGGTTTAGAGGGTGGTGTGGACCCCCAGAAACGTGATCCTGAAAGTGGGTATGAATTTCGTGATCTACTCCCAAATACTTTTCCTTGGAGTCCCATATTGCCCTGACTCGTAAATATGTATGTCCGATGTATGGGTGTTTTCGGAGTGAATTGATCCCCAGACACTTGGCACCGAAAAAATATCCGCATTGTGCTCTTCTCTCAAATATAGCTCCGGTTTAGGTATGTTTTGGGGAGTGGAATGGTCACCCAAACACTGAACCCTGAAAATAAATCAGCATCGTGCTCTACTTTCAAATATCATTTATTTGACTCCATATTGCCATTGAACTCAAATTGGATTCGTTTTCTGATCTCAAATACCTTTCATTCAAAACCTTAATTGCCAAAGTCAGCAACTATGTCTACTTTGTGGAGAGCTCCACTCTCTTTAAGACCCAAATTGCCAGGGAGAGCAAAAACGTCCTATTCTGGGTTTGTTATGGGGGTGGGACATCCCCTAGACAGTTGGTCCCGAATGCTGATATCAGATTCGTGGTTTACTTCAAAATACCTTTCATTTACGCCCCATATTTGCATAGTCGGCAAACATGTCCGGTTTGGGGGCTTTTTTGGGTGATGGGGCGGCCATTCAGCGACTTTCTCTGAAAATGTATACCTGCTTCGTGTTCTACTCTAAAGTACCACTTATTTAAGATTCATATTGCAATGATCAGAAAATACTCCCTATTTGGGTGGTGTTATGGATTGGGTTGGCCCCATAGAAACCTTTTCCCGAACATTGATATCAGATTCGTGCGGTACTTCCAACGGTCTTTCATTTGAGCCTCATATTGCAATGGTCGGTGAATTTGTGCTCTTTGGAGTTTTTTTTGGGGGGGGAGCATTCCCCCAAAACCTTGGTTCCACATTTGAATATCAGATTCGTATTCTACTCTCAAATACCTTTTATTTGAGCCCCATTTTGCTACGGTAAATATGCCCGATGAAGGGGTGCTTTGGGGATGGGGCGGCTCCCCAAACACTTGACTCCATATTTGCATATCAGATCCCTTTTTTCACTCTCAAATAACTTTTATTAGAATTCCATCGTGACTGGTCTAAGGCGGTCCCTAGGTACCCATTCCTTTATTTGGAGAGCACACAAAATTTCGCTTAAATCGCACCACCCATCTCCGAGATTTGGCGTTTCTGAAAAATTGGGTAAGGGGGAGGGTCCGTCCCCCCTTCAGATATCAAAAAATTTAGTACCCTATTTGCATCACGGGGTCATTATGCACCATCTGTGAAAATTTCGAGAAAATCGGTTTAGCCGTTTTTGAGTCTATACGAAACAGACAGACAAAATCAAAAAACAAACACCAATTAATTTTTATATATGGGATAGTAGCTGTACTGGGCCCGCTCCGCAGCGCCTTCTTTCATTCTCTTTTATCTGAGACCTATACTGACACTCTCAGGAAATAAGTTTTGTGTAGGGGTACTGGTACGGATGTGGATATCTTGAGCCTTATATTGCTACAGTCGGTAAATATGTCTGGTATGGGAGTTTTTTTGGGGGGTGAGTTGGACCCTCATGTATCAGATTTGTGCTTTAGTCTCAAATACCTTTCGTTTGAGCCTAATATTGTCATTAAAGGTTTAAACTTCCATTTGACGGGCTTTGGAGGTGGTGCGGCCGCCCTAGACTTCCCTCCTAGGGCGGCCGCAACACCAAAATTTCTGTTTTTAAGTTTTTATAAACAAACTGAATTTCGCGTCAATCACCGAAATCTACGAGATTTTTGAAAATAAAGTTTAGATGTTAGATCCATTTGATTCTCTTGGTTTTGGTGGTGGATTGGAGTAGGCAAACCCTTTGCCCCGAAAGTTGATATCCGATTCTTACTCCACTCCCGAAAACCACATTTGAGCTACATAATGCTATAGTCGGTAGATACGTGTGGTTCAGGGAAGGTTTATGAGAAGAGACTTCCCTGATACATTTGACCATAAAACAGATATTAGAACTGAGCCCCTATTTGCCATAATCCACAAATATGTCCAGTTTGAGGGGTATGTAGGGTGGGGCGGCCACCCACGCACTTAGCCCTGATCGTGCTGTACTCTCAAATTACTTATATTTGAGTCCCAATTGCCATTTGTGTAGGGGGAGTTTATGCGGTGAGACGACCGCCAAACACTTGGCCTCAAAATTGGATGGAATATGTATTGCCATAGTAGGCAAACATGGCCGGTTTGAAGTGAGTTAAGTAAGCGGACCCTGAAATAATATCAGCATCGTGCTAGATCACGATTTTGTTTCCGCCCTATAATGTCAAGCATTTTGAAGGTGGCTATCAAGATATTCAGGACAATGGGTGTCGTTCCCATTTTCATACCCACCACCAAAGGATGGGGGTATACTAATCTAGTCATTCCGTTTGTAACACCACAAAATATTGATCTAGGACCCCAGAGAGTATATATTCTTGAACGTCACGACATCTTGAGTGGATCTAGCCATGTCCGTCCGTCCGTCCGTCGGTCGAAATCACGATAGCGGTGGAACGCGTAGAGCTAGCCGCTTGAAATTTTGCCCAGACACTTGATCTAGCTCGATGAAGATTGCAAATGGGCCATATCGGTTCAGATTTGGTTATAGCTTGCCCAATTACAACACTGTTTGGGTTGGTGCTTGGAGTATTCGAGCAAAAAATTCTTTGCAAAAGATGTGGACCAATCTGCGCCTCCAGAGAATTTCAATATCGCACAAACCAGTAGCTGTATTAGCTTTGCGCCAACATTGATAAAAGCGTTTTCAAAACAAACGTGTTCTTCAACTGAGACATGTAGTGAAAATGGAAAATGACGCTTCAGCCAGATAGACATATTTCCATCGACAAACTCGGATGGCTTAAGCAAACAGTGAAGACCAAAACTCCAAAGGACCTACTACTTCAATCTACTAGTTGCTACTTCATTCGACTATAAAATCATGGATTATGTCCTGTCCTCTTAGGTAAGTTATAGATTTCACAGATATATAGGAAAAAAGTTGTCATATCTAATGTCCTTCTGGTTTGTCCTCATTGTAATGTCAACCATCACCCTGATACATTGTATAGTTCGAAATTATACCATGAACTGTTTGGCGTTGTCTTTCTTTTCCGGTGGATGAATCAAATTCATTGAAAGTTATTGATGTCTTTTCTTTGTTAATAAATTATTTTATTGGAAAGAACCCTCAACACAATTAGATTCATTCCTCAAGTAATAGTTAGGGAGAAAGGCGAACGAAGGAACGAAAAAAAAACAGAAGAACTTCTTGATTTCCCTGGAATATTTATTATTTTATTGGATTTTTATGGCATTTATGCCATAACGTTTTGCCATTACTTTCGTACCCTGCTTTAACTCACTTCGTTTCATCACCGCTTGACTCGCTCTCTCTCTCTCTCTCTCTGTCGCTAAGACGAGATGAACCACTCTCAGCCCATTGAAGAGGATGATGGTGTGACCATTGTGGCCAACCTTATTTATGACAATCCATTTTCATGGAATTCATTCTCGCTCCTCTGTGGTTCTTTGAATGGCCGATGATGATGGTGACACTCACAAACACCAGAATTGTACATTTATGGGAAAATTCATCAGAAAATGGGACACAAAACCTATGATTGGGTGACTAACTGACTGACTGGCTGACCACACACTACTCACACACTCATACCAACATGTGATAAATCGCATTTGCGGTTGCGCCCCCATTCGATCCAGTGATAGGGGGACAACTTTTTTGAGGTTTTTAACATATTTGTGTAATGATGAGAATTGAAACAATTTTGTTACATTCTGATAAATTATGTGATAATAAAATAAATTAATTAACTTGATTATGGTCAGGGTTCGTAGAATAAAAGTGACAATGATAGTAAAAACCCTTACCACACATTCACATATGGCAATGGATTCAAACAATATCATGGAACATTCGTGGTTATACCATTTCTATACATTCATGTGCTTTTGGTGCAAAAATGAAAATATTTTATAACTTTAAGATAAACAAGGAGCAAGGTACAGGATAGCTGTGACCACCATGCAGACTGGAACATTGAAGTCCAATCTGTGTGGGGTTCATTGACGAGAAGCTTAGCTGCGAGCTACCGGGCGCATCTCAGTGAGTGGAGAGTCTCAGTGAGTGGAGAGTCTCACTGAGTGGATAGTCTCAGTGAGTGGAGAAACTCAGTGAGCGGAGAGTCTCAGTGAGTGGAGAGTCTCAGTGAGTGGAGAGTCTCAGTGAGTGGAGAGTCTCAGTGAGTGGAGAGTCTCGGTGAGTGGAGAGTCTCAGTGAGTGGAGAGTCTCAGTGAGTGGAAAGTCTCAGTAAGTGGAGAGTCTCAGTGAGTGGAGAATCTTAGTGAATGGAGAGTCTCAGTAAGTGGAGAATCTCAGTGAATGTCTCAGTGAGTGGAGAGTCTCAGTGAATGGATAGTCTCAGTGAGCGGAGAGTCTCAGTGAGTGGAGAGTCTCAGTGAGTGGAGAGTCTCAGTGAATGGAGAGTCTCAGTGAGTGGAGAGTCTCAGTGAGTGGAGAGTCCAGTGAATGGAGAGTCTCAGTGAGCGGAGAGTCTCAGTGAGTGGAGAGTCTCATTGAGTGGAGAGTCTTAGTGAGTGGAGAATCTCAGTGAGCGGAGAGTCTCAGTGAATGTCTCAGTGAGTGGAGAGTCTCAGTGAATGGTGAGTCTCAGTGAGCGGAGAGTCTCAGTGAGTGGAGAGTCTCAGTGTGCGGAGAGTCTCATTGAGTGGAGAGCCTCGGTGAGTGGAGAGTCTCAGTGAGTGGAGAGTCTCGGTGAGTGGAGAGTCTCGGTGAGTGGAGTCTCAGTGAGTGGAGAGTCTCAGTGAGCGGAGAGTCTTAGTGAGTGGAGAGTCTCAGTGAGCGGAGAGTCTCAGTGAGTGGAGAGTCTCAGTGAGTGGAGAGTCTCGGTGAGTGGAGAGTCTCAGTGAGTGGGGAATCTCAGTGAGTGGAGAGTCTCGGTGAGTGGAGAGTCTCAGAGAGTGGAGAGTCTCAGTTAGTGGAAAGTCTCAGTGAGCGGAGAGTCTCAGTTAGTGGAAAGTCTCAGTGAGCGGAGAGTCTCAGTGAGTGGAGAGTCTCAGTGAGAGGAGAGTTTCAGTGAGTGGAGAGTCTCAGTGAGTGGAGAGTCTTAGTAAGTGGAGAGTCTTAGTGAGTGGAGAGTCTCAGTGAGTGGAGAGTCTCAGTGAGTGGAGAGTCTCGGTGAGTGGAGAGTCTCAGTGAGTGGAGAGTCTCAGTGAGTGGAGAGTCTCCGTGAGTCTCAGTTAGTGGAGAGTCTCAGTGAATGGAGAGTCTCAGTGAGTGGAGAGTCTCAGTGAGTGGAGAGTCTTAGTGAGTGGAGAGTCTCAGTGAGCTGAGAGTCTCAGTGAGTGGAAAGTCTCAGTGAGTGGAGAGTCTCAGTGAATGGAGAGCCTCAGTGAGTGGAGAGTCTCAGTGAGTGGAGAGTCTCAGTGAGTGGAGAGTCTCAGTGAGTGGAGAGTCTCAGTGAGTGGAGAGTCTCAGTGAGTGGAGAGTCTTAGTGAGTGGAGAGTCTCAGTGAGTCTCAGTGAGCGGAGAGTCTTAGTGAGTGGAGAGTCTCAGTGAGTGGAGAGTCTCAGTGAGTGGAGAGTCTCAGTGAGTGGATAGTCTCAATGAGTGGAGAGTCTCAGTGAGTGGAGAGTCGCAGTGAGTGGAGAGTCTCGGTAAGTGGAGAGTCTCAGTGAGTGGAGAGTCTCAGTGGATGGAGAGTCTCAGTGAGCGGAGAGTCTCAGTGAGTGGAAAGTCTCATTGAGCGGAGAGTCTCAATGAGAGGAGAGACTCCGTGAGAGGCCGGGCGGCAAATACTGAGTGCCTATGATGCTCGATATGACAAGGCGAATTATTGGCGCCTTTAAATAACCAATGGCCACCATGTTCCCGCGGCCATCGGTACTATGAGCTTGCTCACCTCACAGGAGCTTGACGAAGATCGCCACCTCCATATGAAAATGTGGCAACCACAACACAGCATAAATTGCGAGACAAAGAAAGCAAAAGAAGTTCATAAGTCATCAAATCGTCGGAATACGATGTTCATAAGAAACATCATTGTGTTCAAGTTTAGTTTTTATACCCACCAACATAGTATGGGTGGAATACTAATCTAGGCATTATGTTTGTATTGAACTGTGACCCCATTAAGTGTATAAATTCTTGATCCTATTGACGATTCAAGTCGATCTAGACATGTCCGTCCGTCTGGCGAAATCACAATAGCGGTCCAACAAATAACAATTTTGCTCAAATTCTTCTTATAGATCTAGGTCTTTGGGGATTGCAATTGGGTCACATGGATTCATATTCGGATATAGCTCCTTCGATTTGACTTCGTTGGCCCTCAGAATCCGCAATTCTTATCCCTGTTGGCTACAATTTTGCATGTTGTGTTTTTTATGACTTCCAGCAAGTATGGCCTAAATCGGCCAATAACCTGATACAGGTCCCACATAAAATGATCTCCCGATTTGACATCTTAAGCCCCTGGAAGCAGCAAATTTCATCCGTCCGTTCTACGCTCCACGCTCCACCGATATATAAACTGATAAAACTCCCATATAATCCGACCTCCCTATTTTACTTCCAAAGTCTCCAGTGCCTCGCACTTGCCCTCAAGTGTCGTCTCAGGTATCCGATCAGAAACCTCTTCCATTCCTAATATACCTAATAACCTGATATAGCTCGTATACAAACCGATCTCCCGATTTTACTTCTTGAGCCCCTAGATGGTAATTTTTTTGACATTTTGCACAATTACTTCTCCTATGACCGCAAATATATGTGCCAATTATGGTCTGAATCGGTCCTTAATCTGATATATTGTAGCTCCCGATCTCCCGATTTCGCTTCTTGAGGCCCTAGAGAGCGCAATTCTTATCCGATTAGGGTGAAATTTCTTAAGCCCCTAGAGGGCGCAATAGCTATCCGATTGGGTTGAAATGTTGCAAGTGGCGTTTTGTTACGACTTCCAACAACTGCGCCAAGTATAGTCTAAATCGATCCATAACCTGATGTATCTGCCATATAAACCAATCTAGGGTCTTGACTTCTGTAGCCCCTAGAGGGAGTAATTATTATCCGATTTGGATATTTTGCATTAGGTGTTTTCTTTTAACTTCCAACAACTGTACCAACTATGGTCCTACACCCGGTCTCCTGATATGACTTATTGGACTTATTGAGCCTCTAGAGAGCCTCAACTCCCCTGTTATTGACCCAAATCTTTGTAAAAGTTTCATATTCGACTCTCAAACACCTTTCGTGTGAATACCATATTGTCACGATCGGCCTACGTGTCCGTTTGGGGCCCTCTGGGACTTTACCCCAATTTTTATATAAGTTTCGTATTCTACTTCCAATCACCTTTCATTTGATAGCCTTATTGCCGCAATCGGTAAACCTGCCCGTTTGGGTGGATTTTGGGGTAGGGCGTCCCCCACGGTAAATTGACCCCAAAATTTTATAACAAGTTTGTGTTTTTGGGTTACCTTAAAGTGGCTTAGGAAATTGCACATATATCTATGCAACCATCTCCAAGATCTAGCGTTTTTAGAAATTGAAGTAAGGGGGAGGGCCCGCTCCCCCTTCGGAAATCAAAACATGGGGAACTCTACATCCATCGGGTGGCCAAATTCTTTCATTCCATCGAAAATTTTGTCGAAATTTTATTTTTATAAAAAATTTCGACCAAATTTTATTCTCATAGAAAATTTTGTCAAAATTTTATTTTTATAGAAAATCTCGTCGTAATTTTATTTTTAGAAAAATTTTGTCGAAATTTTATTTTTCTAGAAAATTTTGTCCAAATTTTTTTTTTATAGAAAATTTCTTCAAAATTTTATTTTTATAGAAAATTTCGTCAAAATTTTATTTTTATAGAAAATTTCGTCGAAATTTTATTTTTATAGAAAATTTCGACGAAATTTCATTTTAATAGAAAATGTCAAAATTTTATTTTTATAGAAAATTTCGTCAAAATTTATTTTTATAGAAAATTTTGTCAAAATTTTATTTTTCTAGAAAATTTTGTCCAAATTTTTTTTATAGAAAATTTTGTAAAAATTTTATTTTTATAGAAAATTACGATAAAATTTCATTTTAATAGAAAATTTCGTCGAAATTTTATTTTTATAGAAAATTTTGTCGAAATTTTATTTTTATAGAAAATTTCGTCGAAATTTTATTTTTATAGAAAATTTCGTCGAAATTTTATTTTTATAGAAAATTTCGTCGAAATTTTATTTTTATAGAAAATTTCGTCGAAATTTTATTTTTATAGAAAATTTCGTCGAAATTTTATTTTTATAGAAAATTTCGTCGAAATTTTATTTTTAGAGATACTGTCATGGGTATTATGGGAAAGCACCCAGTGTTGTGGTTTGTGGGTTAGGGGGTGGTGTTGACCCTCAGAAACTTTGGCCCGAAAGTGGGTATGAATTTCGTGCTCTACTCCCAAATACCTTTTATTGAAGCCCCATATTGGCATGGTCGGTAAACATATATGCTCGATTTTGGCGTGTTTTGGAAGGGGGAGATGGTCCTCCAGACACTTAGCCCTGAAATACTATAAGCATCGTGGTCTACTCTCAAATATCACCTTTTTAAATCCCATATTGCCATGGCTTTCTGGGATGAGGCGACCCCCAAACACTTGGTCCCACATTTTGATATCAGATTCGTATTCTACTCTCAAATACCTTTTATTTGAGCCCCATATTGCCATGGTCAGTAAAAACGTACTGTGTGGGGAGGGGTTTTTTTTTTGGCGAAGGGGAGGACCCCCAGAAACCTGGTCCCGAAAGTGGATATCTATTTCGTGCATGACTTGCTAATACCTTTTCTTTAAGGAATGGTTGGTAAATATGTCCGATTTAGGTGTGTTTTGGTGGTGGGGCGGCCCCCCAAACCCTGGACTCCATATTTGAATACCAGATTCGTTTTTCATTCTCAAATACCTTTCATTTGAGTCCCATAATGTCAAGATTGGTCTATATATATATATTTGGTGGATTTTGGGGTGGGGCGGTCCCCCTAGGTATCTCATCTAAAATTTGGGTACCAAATTGTTGATTTTAGGTTACTTAAAGAGGGCAAACAAAATTTCGCTTCAGTCGCAACACCCACATCCAAGATCTGTCGTTTCTGAAAATTAGGATAAAGGGGAGCGTCCGCCCCCTTCTGGTATCAATAAATGTGGTACTTTATTTTCACCACGGGATCATTATCTGTGAAAATTTCAAGAAAATCGGTTCAGCCGTTTTTAAATCTATAAGGAAGACACAAACAAACTCAAATTGATTTTTATATGTAAGAAGATGTCATCGAAATTGTATTTTTATACCCAACACCGAAGGATGGGGACTATGTCCGTCCGTCTGGCGTAGAAATCACTCCACAATCTTTAAAAATAGAGATATTGATCTGAAACTTTCCACAGATTCTTTTTTTTTGTCAAAAGGCAGGTAAATTCGAAGATACGCTATATCGAACTATATCTTGATACAGCCCTCATATAGACCGATCTGCCGATTTAAGGTCTTTGACCTTTCAAAGCTACTTTTATTATCCGATTTCGCTGAAATTTGGAACAGTGAGTTTCATTAAGCCTCTCGACATCCTTGTTCAATACGGCCCATTTCAGTCCAGATTTGAATATGTGTAGATGCCATATAGACCGATTTCTCGGTCGTGGGCTCTTAAAAGGAGCATTTATAGCCCGATTTTGCCAAAATATTATTTTTATAGAAAATTTCGTCAATAATTCCTTTTTTGGAGTTTTGTCGAAATTTCCTTTTTTTAAGTAAAATTTACCCCAATTAAAAATTAATAGGATTTTATACTGTCAAAAATTTTTAATTAAAATTGCACTGAAAAATTTCTCTCTTATTTTTAAATCATTTGCGATCTGACATCACAAATCTCTTTGAAAGCATTCGAATAACAAATTCCAAGCCCACTTTAATATGCAATTATTTTCGCATGCCAAGTAATTTGTAAGAACACAAGGATACTCATGGTTGCTTGAAGTAAATTTGAAGTTATATGAATTTGCGCATAACTCCTCAATAAGGCAAGGAGGGGGTCATGTGCAAGCAAAGTAAACGAAGTTAAGAAGACGAAGAACATTTGCTACTTACCAAAACACAAAATCTGTGATGTGATGAGCTCATCAAATGTAATCTCCGCAAAGCCATACAAACATAATTGATTGGAAACCAAGCAGGAAAAGCCCTAATGTCAGTCAGCACAAGATGATGATAAGGAAAAGGTTCGTGGGGGGTTTTCCGAAGACAATAGGAATTTCAAATTTCCCAGCCGTCAATTCGTTTTGCATTTTTTCCAATGGCACCTCAAGGGTTCTACCCCCCCCCCCCCCCCCCCCTAAAATGCCCAACCAGATTAAGCAGCAAATCATGTGAACGAGCAGCAGCAGCAGCAGAAACATCGCGTCTGAGGTAACATCACACAAATGTTAATGCCAGAAAATTAACAATGATAATTACATTTAAGGCCAGATCTACAAAAGCCACCAAACTCTCACTCATGGTGTGATAAATACACACTTTTCACAAATATTGCTAGTGTGTGTTTGTGTTTGTGTTTGTAAGTATGTCATTGGCTGTCCGCTGTTGACGTCTTGAATGCCATGAAATCCTATGACAAGGCGACAAAAAGGTATGGAAACATTATCAAGGCAGCCACAACCCGCCAACTAGACGCACAACAGAGAGCCTAACGAAAAAACATTGAGCCTCGCAAGGACCATGGCATTCCACAGAGTTAGTGTAAGAGAGAAAGCGAAGAGAGTGTGAGTGTAACAGAGAGGCATGAATGCTATTTTAATTAACATCTGTTCGAGCTGGGTTCGAGTGCGTTGTTGTTGTTGTCGTTGTCGTTGTGTACCTTGTCCCCGCCGTGTGGCATCATAAAGACAAAAACCGACTAAAAGATTAACTAAATGCAAATATAAACAGTGAGAGCAGCTCCGTCAGAGGCACATGGACGATGCACAGTGGGAAAAAGCGAAAATATATATAAAAATGGACAAACTATGAAGAATTTGAGAAAAATAAGAATTGAAATAAATTTTTTTTATAGAAATAAAATTTTGACAAAATTTTCTATAGAAATAAAATTTTGACAAAATTTTCTATAGAAATAAAATTTGGACAAAATTTTCTATAGAAATAAAATTTTGACAAAATTTTCTATAGAAATAATATTTTGACAAAATTTTCTATAGAAATAAAATTTTGACAAAATTTTCTATAGAAATAAAATTTTGACAAAATTTTCTATGGAAATAAAATTTTGGCAAAATTTTCTATAGAAATAAAATTTTGACAAAATTTTCTATAGAAATAAAATTTTGACAAAATTTTCTATAGAAATAAAATTTTGACAAAATTTTCTATAGAAATAAAATTTTGACAAAATTTTCTATAGAAATAAAATTTTGACAAAATTTTCTATAGAAATAAAATTTTGACAAAATTTTCTATAGAAATAAAATTTTGACAAAATTTTCTATAGAAATAAAATTTTGACAAAATTTTCTATAGAAATAAAATTTTGACAAAATTTTCTATAGAAATAAAATTTCTTCAACATATTCCAGCTCGATATCATATTCAACGCTTTCGAATCAAAGGACAGCATAACAAAAAACTTATAGGAGTTGGACAAGTGTGTGCTGTTATTCAAAATACTTTGACCAGCATGATGGATCGCGATTTCTGATATGCCATGTATCTTCGTCAACACTTTTGTCAAATTGATTAAGGTGTCCTACATACCGAACGACTATTGAGTACGATGTAGAGCACGTTTTTATGTTGATGAAGATACATGACGTATCAGAAATCACGACGATGCCGGGTCAAAGTGTTTTGAAAAGCAGCACACACATGGCCACGTTTCGTGTTTTGTGTTACTGTTTAATAATTATTGAATTTTCTTATCAAAATACGTGCTCTGTTAAGAAAGTTGAAGTGAAGATCCGTCAGAAGCATTGCAAGAGCTACGAATACATCGAGAAAAAGTCACAGTTTGGTGCGGTTTAGGGCTGGTGGCATCATTGGACCGTACTTCTTCAAAGCGGCGAGAGCTTGACTGGCTTATTGAGAGACGGATTCGGTGAGCATTTTATTTCACGTTCGGGACCGGTCAATTGGCCACCTAAATCGTGCGATTTAACGCCTATAGACTATTTTTTGTGGGGCTATGTAAAAGCTCATGTCTTTACAGACAAGCCAGCTTCAATTGACACATTGGAATACAACAACAATTTATTCGTGAGATATCGGCCGAAATGTTGCGAAGAGTATGCCAAAATTGGACTAAGCGGGTGGTCCATGTGAGGCGCAGTAACGGTCAACATTTGCATGGCATAATCTTTAAACATTAAATTATATGGACCGTTATATCGATTCATATAAAGATGCCATGCATTTTTCGGACTTTTATGTGTTTTTATTTTTATTTTAGAGAAATAAAAAGGAAAAGTGTCCTTTTTATTCTTTATTTAGTTTTTAAATTTTTTTTATTTAGTTTTTAAAATTTCTATTTTCATTCTTTGACCACTGTGCCACCATGTCACCGATACCGATGCTGCTGCTGTTGACAACAACAATGGTGGCATCAATCGCCGCGTTGTAAAATCGTCTCTCTGATTTCCTTGCCTGCGTCTGCCTGCCTTTTTGCCTGACATAAATGAAATGAAATGCCTGATTTGATGATTGTTATATGCTCTCCTCGCACTTTTGTACACCCCCTTCCGTCATTATGAAGTCCTACCATCGCTCCTCTACCTTTGTTCCTTTCATGCAAAGGCAAAATAGACAGAAGAGGCGACAAACTTATTACCGGAATGATGATGACGTTTATTTGGTTGACTATGATGAGGCGGCTGATGGGTTTTTTGTTTTTCATTTATGAGCTTCCACCAAGTTGGTAAATGGCGGCTCGTGCATACTACCCCGCATAACTCTCCGTATGGTGTGTTGTCTCGTCATCATTCCCTAACTGCTACACTGAATGACAATCATCCAGTCAATATGCTTCAGTTAAGTTGCTTCGCCAACTCCCAATGTCCGGGGATGTGTAAATACACCACCGCACAACAAGGTACCAGTACACAAGCGAGGATAGAGATACAGTGGTCCGTCTCTCGTTTCGCCAGCAACAAAGTGTGAAATCGCAATTTGCTCAGCCAAGAAACGATAAAAGAAAACCATTAAGCCTTCTAAAATAAAGGAAAATAGCTAAATAAGCGCTATGTGTGTTTGTTTCTGCTGCAATGAATTTCAAAATGATTTGCTAATTTCTCAGCAAGAGGTTAGGTGACTCATCCAGCGTTTAAAACATGGTTTCATTTATTTATTGATTGAAATTTTCTATCACTGCATTCAGAGAGACACCAAATCGTTTGGAGGATTTTATGGTGATGAGGCGACTCCCATGTACTTGGGGCAGAATATCAATATCAGATAAGTCCTCTACTTTGAATGATCTCTCATTTGAGTTCCATATTGTCCCGGTCGGTTTATATGGCACTTAAGGGGTTATTTTTCTGGGGGTGAAGCGACCCCCTGGCACCTGAAGCCAAATTTTTATATCGGATTTGTACTCTTCTTGCAAAAACCTTTAATTTGATACTCACATAATGCCAAAACATGCCCCTACCAACCAACTTGCCCATTGGAAGCGCTTTTGGGATGGGACGGCCCGACACTTGGAACGAAATTTGGATACCAAAATCGTGCTCTACTCCAAAACTCATTTTATACCCATATTGTCCCCAATGACTTAAATGTGTGTTTGGGGTGTTTTGTGTGGGAGACGTTCCCCACGTAATTAACCACAAAGTTTAAAATAGTCCCGTGTTTTTGGGTTACCATAAAGGTGTAAACAAAATTTCTCTTTAATCGGTAACCTCATCTCCAGCATATGGCGTTGTAGGGTAAGGGGAATCACTAGAAAGACTGAAAGACCTGAAGGTGGGGCAGAGATCGAGAACGGAGATCTTCAGTGCTGCACATCATACATACCTCAAAGGTAGGTAAGTGCACCACTAAGTTCTTAAAGTCGAGACGTCTCTCAAACTGAAGGAATACTCGATGGCGGTTTTCCTAGATATCAAGGGGGCGTTTAACAACGCCCACGATGGTGTTTTACGCGGCAGGATTATCAATGCAGACTTGTGAGATAGTGTGTTCAGGAGGCACGTGAGATGGGGAATTCTCCAAAGAGGAGTGTTTTCACCGATTCTATGTAACCTGAAAAACGAAGTCGTAATGGATCTCAAAAGCGATGTTGCCCCTGTACGGTGGCAATTTTCACTGGATAGACAATCCAGATGAGCTACGAAAAATGGATTGAGAACTAACCCAGGCAAGGTTGGTCGTTACTCGCAGATATAAGATACGTGACTTTAGACTCGTGTATTTGGACGGGACCACTGTGCAGTTATCGAAGTAGGCGAAATGTCAAGGCCTTTTTCTCGATTCAATGCTACGGAGAAGGGGAGTTTCAGAAGGTCCAGGGCTGCAGAGTAAAGCCCTCGAATCCGACCCCGCTTTGGAGTCGGAGTATCAAGCCGGAGTCGGAGAGCGGTTCGGAGTCAGGGCTTACGTGCTCAACTCCGAAGCAAACTCCGACTCCGGCTCAATAGTCCGACTCCGGCTCAATAGTCCGACTCCGGCTCAATAGTCCGACTCCGGCTCAATAGTCCGACTCCGGCTCAATAGTCCGACTCTCGCTCAATAGTCCGACTCCGGCTCAATAGTCCGACTTCGGCTCAATAGTCCGACTCCGGCTCAATAGTCCGACTCCGGCTCAATAGTCCGACTCCGGCTCAATAGTCCTACTCCGGCTCAATAGTCCGACTCCGGCTCAATAGTCCGACTTCGGCTCAATAGTCCGACTCCGGCTCAATAGTCCGACTCCGGCTCAATAGTCCGACTCCGGCTCAATAGTCCGACTCCGGCTCAATAGTCCGACTCCGGCTCAATAGTCCGACTCCGACTTCGACTCCGGCCTCAAAAACTCGACTCCGCAACCCTGCCAAGGACTGACCTGTGTCGAAATCACGTTAGAGATAAGGTCACACCGCGGGCAGGTTTGAAAGTGATGTTGGATAAGCAACATATTGAGGTCTTTGTTCGAACCCGTAATGCCAAGGTTGCGCTTAGACCGAAAGAAATTGACATTAAGAAAGAGAACGGGTATGGTCGCGTTTCCATTCTGGATACTATACATGCGGCGGCTAGACTGAGGAGCGTCTTAGACTACCTGGCACTGAGACCGATTGTAGATGGGATCTTCAGGAATTGCTTTTCTGCGAGAGGGGAGCAGGAGACGAAAGCTGTAATTGAGGAGGATGCAACCGACTCCGGCTCAATAGTCCGACTCCGACTTCGACTCCGGCTTCAAAAACTCGACTCCGTAGCCCTGCCAAGGACTGACCTGTGTCGAAATCTCTTTAGAGTTAAGGTCACACCGCGGGCAGGTTTGTAAGTGATGTTGGATAAGCAACATTTTGAGGTCTTTGTTCGAAACTGTAATGCCAAGGTTGCGCTTAGACCGAAAGAAATTGGCATTAAGAAAGAAAACGGGTATGGCCGGGGTGCCATTCTGGATACTATACATGCGGCGGCTAGGCTGAGGAGCGTCTTAGACTACCTGGCACTGAGACCGATTATAGATAGGATCTTCAGGATTTGCTTTTCTGCGAGAGGGGAGTAGGAGACGAAAGCTGTAATTGAGGAGGATACAACCTCGGTTTTTACAGATGGCTCCAAGGTAAAGTCAGGGATGGGAGAGGGATCTACTCACAGGCAATCAAAGTCGACGTGTCGGCGAGACTGCCGGACATTTTCACAGACAGAGGTCTGGCCATTACGATAGCCATAAATGAAATCCTTGGAAGGGATTTACCGCCTTCGAAACTTTTGGATTTTTGTGGACAGTATGGCGGCCTCCAGGACCTTGGGTTCGAGGGCAGTGAGGTTGAAATCCGTGTTTGGAAATCCTGAAAAAACTCCGGACTCATGAAATAGCGCTAACTTGGATTCCCGGCTGAGCCCATGGGTTACCGAATAATGATTACTATTCCAATGAGGAGAAGACGATCGAGCACTTGCTCTGCTCATGTGCGGGTCTACAGGTCCACAAGCTTTCCCTCGTAGAGAGGCGGATTTTCGAAAAACTCAATCAATCTTGCAGATGGGTCTCCAGCAAGTCTCTTCAAAGACGTTAATAAGTGAGTATGGCAATGACAGTAAACGCGATTAAATCCCACATAAGAGATAATGTATGGTGAATGGGCAGGACCACAGGCTGGCACTCACAGAGTGGAAACTCAGTTGAGCGAGGACCGATAATCTAAGTATACCCATTAGGTTAGGTTGAAAAGAGAGTGCGGATATTAATCCGCCTTATGCCACTACGGACATACACCTAAGCCAGTAATCAGCTTGTTTTGCGCTTTAAAAACTGAAAAGTAACCTCGAAAAAGAAAATGTTAAGTTACAAATTCCGTGCTACTTATAAAATCCTTAATTGTTTTCGATACCACTCCCCTATTTTGGTTCATGTCTGGTATTGTGTCCCCACCTAAGTACCGGTGTCTGTTAGCCGCGAAAGCCGGACAATGACATAGGAAATGCTCCAAGGTCTCCTCATCTTCCCCACATTCCCATCGCATGCTGTCGCTTGCCGCAATGAGTTTGCATAAGTGCGCTCGTAGTCTTATGTGTCCCGTTTGGATAGCGAAAGCTATACTGACCTCCTTCGTACTTCCTTTCCGTAATAGCTACGTCTTTTCACGATCCGAATGTCCCCACAGGATTTTCGTTGTCCTACCGACCGTTTCGCTGTTCCACAGTGTTAAATGCGCGTCTGTCGCCCACGATCTTAACTCAGACTACGTCGACCCGAAAGGCTTCGGGTTAATCAAGTTAATTGACGGCAGTCCTCTAATCCTCACTGCCAAATCACCAGCTTTCTTTTTTCATTGCCCTTATTCCGCTATGGCCCGGCAGCCAAACGATACGGATCGCGCCATCCCCAGAGAAGGCGTTAATCACTTTCTTTAACTCCAAGACTGTTCGTTATTTTACCGCTCTGGCTGTTATTGCCCTGATAGCCAGTTTACTCTCCCTAAAAATGTACACACTCGACGTCCTCGCGTTAATAGCACACCGTGATCGCTTGGATCTCCGATCTCCATATTATGGTCAGGCAGTCGAAAATAGATCTCAGTCTCAGTCAGGTTCCACTCTGTTCTCTAGATTTGTTCAATCTGTGTACCATGATCTTCCAGATGACAATACCAGAGTTTCGTCAATCCAAGACTGCGCCCTAGCATCAATCCTTGCACTCGACCTCAAGGTATCCAATCTATAAACCTCTTCCTTCGAGGCTTCTTTTTGTCGCCTCGATTATACGCCGATGGGGTGACCTGCTGCTATCCCCTATCCTCTCTCCTATAACCTTAAGTCTCATAGCCGCAGTGGCTGACTCACACTTGATTTGTATGTCTATGTGTCGGATATCTAGAATAGTCGCCAGTGCCCTAGTGGGCGTGGTCCTCATCGCTCCGCCTATGCCAGGACAACATGTTCTCTGAACCTTTTGTATTGTCCTTATGTTGCACTTATTCTCGATCGCAGTCCACCAAACTACTGAGACACAAATAAGTATTGGTCTGATCACGCTTCTGTAGAGCCAGTGGACTGTCCTCGGATTCAGGCCCCATTTCGAGCACAAGATCTGTGAACCTTCTCAGTACGCTCCTGAATGTCCTTACGTTTCACTTTTTCTCGATCGCAGTCCACCAAACTACTGAGATACAAATAAGTATTGGTCTGATCACGATTCTGTAGAGCCAGTGGACTGTCCTCGGATTCAGGCCCCATTTCGAGCACAAAATCTGTGAGCCTTTTCAGTACGCTCCTAAATGTAACACTTCCAATTCAGATTCCTGTCAAAGATCACTCCTGAGCATTTGACCTTGTCAGACATCGATGAATCGTTCTATTGAGGTAACGTGGAGCGTCAAATTGGACCACCTTATGAACAGGCAAATTTCAGTCTTCTCTGGGTTAACATTGAGACCACCCAGATCTAGTCCAGTCGTATGCCATCTGTAAGACCCTTTTGGCCCTTCTGTATAGCTGATTCGGATCCTCATCTTTTAGAAGTATTATAAAATCGTCTGCGGAACAAACGGGTTCAAATGCGCCTTTAGTCAGCAGCAGTAATGGTCACCCATAGGAGTGGTGATAAAATGCCCCCCTTGTGGCATGCCCTGTGTCACTTTCTCCCTTATATTTATGTGATGACACCCACAAATCATCCATATGTTCCTTAGCTTATGGTCTATCCAGTCTCTAAGGACCCGGTCCAGCCGGTACTGTTCTAAGGATTGGATCAGTGTGTCGGTTCGCACATTGCTAAACGCCTCCTTGAAGTCAATGCATACCGCCAATGTGTACTTCTTGACAGCGAAGGATTCTCCAGAGTAGTCTCCACTGACCTTCCCTTGACATGGGCATGCTGTTTGTATTTGAGCAGTACGCTAGATGTCCAACTCTTTATCATGGTATCCACGGTACGTTCCATGGTTTTGAGTAGAAAGGACTTAAGGCTTATAGGTCTGCAGGCTTTTCATGTCGCATAACTTGTCTTGCTGGGCTTGGGAATAAATACCACCATTGCTTCCTGCCAGGCTTTCGGAGCATATTCAAGTCCTAGGCATGCTGTGAAAATTGTGGCCAGATAGGACGCCAGACAGTCGGCCTCCTTCGATAATTACGCCGGAAATATTCCGGCCCAGGTGCCTTAAAGCTCTTCAAGCCTTCCTTTAGCATAAATTCCGTAAAGATAAACCCTCAATCATCCTAATTATTTTAAGATTCCCATGTCTCTGTGAGTCCTGTCGTATCCGGCGGAAAATGCGTTTTCATCAAAAGCCTCGATAGGTTTCATTGTTTTTGCCCTCACTCCCATCTCGTTTACTAACGTTTTAGTTGGGAAATCGGTTTTTGAGAGAAATTTGTTCATCTTAGCGGCGTCATTAACGCTATCGACCTGTTCGCAGAAAAGCTTCCGGGAGGAACGTTTTGCCGCTCTGGTAATCTTATTATATTCCTTGAGCGTTTGTAGTACACATCCGCTTTTTTAAAACGGGCTCTCTTAGTCCTCAGGCTTCTTTTCCAATGTTGCGAATCTCTCAGGTCATCCAGGGTTTTTTTGGGCTGAAGAAAAGGACAACTATTTCGATAGACCGCGTAGTAGTAAACCTGTTGACATTGTCGTCAATCTCTTCTATGCTTGGACAATTCAAAGTACCTTGCCCAAGTTTTCCTTTGGGCAGCCTTCCGAATTTTGTCCACTTGGTTTTCAACGTATTACGGATTCGGTTCTGGCCGTGCTATTCTAAACCTAATGCAGCGACGGTAAGAGAAGTAGTGCTCCATGGAGATCTTTCAATCCTGAACCACATTTTCCGAACACATCGTCACATCTTAAACCTCCTCGCTTATTCTAATAACGAAGATAGCGATATAAACAATATCAAGTGTTATTAGGTCTTTAGTATTCAAGAACTCTGCCAGGACTTGATGCCACTTATTAATGTTTGGAAGGTGTTTCAGAGGACTATTGCAAAAAAAATGTTCGGGGAAGTGAATTATGTTTGGGGTAAAATCGAAAAAAAAATAGATTTTTGTCTGTTCATAATTTTTCTAACATCTTCCAGCTTGAGATTCAAAGAATAGCATAGCAAAGAACTTATAAAAGTGGAGCAAGTGTGTGTTATTATTCAAAACACTTTGACTGGTTAGTGGATCGCGATTTTTGTTACGCGATCCACAATCGCAATCCACTAACCATTCAAAGTGTTTGGAATAATAACACACACTTGCTCAACTTTTATAAGTTCTTTGCTATGCTATTCTTTGAATCTCAAGCTGGAAGATGTTAGAAAAATTATGAACAGACAAACAATTTATATTTTTTTCGATTTTACCCCAAACATATAATTCACTTCCCCGAACATTTTTTTTACAATAGTCCTCTGAAATACCTTTCCAAATTTGTATAATATATGTATGAAAGGTGTAACGTTCTCCTCTTAATTTTATTTGCAAATTGCTAACCTCTGGTGAAAATTCCTCCGGATGTGTTTAAAAATCTGACCTCGTATTTTCTGATTTGCGGAGACATTCGTGAACCGATTATTAACTTACATAAAGAGACTCAGATTGCTTACAAGATTTTTGTGACCGAACTAAAGAAGCGCAAAAAACGAATGAATGCACGAACAGCACGTCGAGGAATATGCTCACATTGAAAAGTTTTTCTATGACAAGCGAAATTTGTCTGGATAACAAGTCTCTGGCTTTGTGTGTGTTGTAGATGTTAGATGAAGTTGGCTGTTAGATTTTAACTTTTCTTTTACTGCGCTATAAGAAAAGGTTAAATAACAAGACCCAACGTTTCATTTAAAGAGAGAAAAATACCATTGCGCTGCTCACTAATTAGTGTGTTGGTCGAATCGTGTAATCTTTTGGTGGCATTGCAGTCTGATGAGGCCTCTGGTAAAGGCCGAAATGGCGGTCATTGCTGACAGGCCCTAATATATTTTATACACCACAACCACTGAAACTCTTTAAAGTGTTTTTGTTGTTTTGTTTTGAAATAGAAGCAAGAAATTAAAACATATTGATCTAAGCTGGTTAATCCAACAACAAAAAGAGATTATTTTTGTTACCAAACTAAAGAAGAGCAGAAAACAAATGTACTCGACTTTTCTGCATGTTTTTTGTAGGGTATGAATCTTGACCCTGCTGATTTTCTCAATCAGAGCGTGTGTAGCTGTCTACCTCTGGTGGAGGTTTATATGGATGACCTCTATAATTGGTCCTTCAGTATATGGGCATCTAGGGAGTGGATGATGGTCTGCTGATTTTCTCAATCAGAGCGTATGTAGCTGTCTCCCTTTGGTGGAGGTTTATATGGATGACCTCTATAATTGGTCCTTCAGTATATGGGCATCTAGGGAGTGGATGATGGTCTGCTGATTTTCTCAATCGGAGCGTGTGTAGCTGTCTCCCTCTGGTGGAGGTTTATATGGATGACCTTAATAATTGGTACTTCAGTATATGGGAATCTTGGGAGTGGATGATGTCCTCGACGTCTGCTCCCCGTCTTTTGATATTTTCAGAAAAAATTTGATTTTTTTCAGAAAAAAATTTTCACCAAAGATTTGATTTTTATAGAAAATCTTGCCAATTTCTTGAAAAAATGTATTTTCATTACAATTGGATTAAACAACAACGAAGATAACCACTGTACTACACATTGAAAATCAGCTGGATGATGAGATGATATTAAATAGAGTTCGTTTGGATGAAAAGTAACAGATAATAAGAGACCAAAAAGAGGAATATTAACAAAATACTTCAAAAAGAAAAATAAAACGACAACACACAGCAGCAATGAGCGAGCTATAAAACAGGAAATTTTTGAATAACAGAAAGGAAAATCACATTGAAAACTCCAACTCAAAAGTAACAACAATAATAACAACGAGCGACAGCGATAATGATGATGAAAATCATTTGAAGGAGAGCACATCCAACCAACACACAGATACTCCAATCGTGTGACAAACAGACTAGCAGGGAAAATTATGAAATATTTTGATTATTTTTTGTTTCTGCTGAAAGCATGGCTATGAATCGTTTTACATAATTATAAAATGAAATCTTTTTAGGAAGAAATTCGCCAAACAAAAGGCAATCACCAAAAGGCAATTGAAAATTTATCACAAAAAAGGGAAAGTTATCACAAAACGAAACAGATTCCCTCTTACCCGTCCGCCATCAACTATTAATGAAAGCAACCAAAGGCAACAACAGCATTGGCAAAAGTTGCTTTAATGCTAGGAGAAAAAAAAATAATTTTTCCTTAAGGGATAATTGTCATTATTTGGAAATTACTTATGATGATGAAAGTATTACAATATACCCTGGCATTATACGAGCAGCTATGTATGGATGCAAATTTAAAAGTTGAGAGGCATTCTTGACAAACTTACCCTTTTTTTTTTGTTCGTTGACATCCGCCGTATTTCAACCCTCTCGTCGCATTCATCTGCAAAGAAAACAGCAAAAGAAATAAGGGATACATTCAGTTGAGTATTCAATTCATATGGGGGAAATTGTCAACTGCTATCTAAATAGAATTGAGGATTTAATCTTTCGTACAACGCCACTTACATGTGTAAATATGTGAATACACACATTTTATAATCGTATGTACCTACCTACCTACGTAGCTCTACCCCCCACATGGTGATTATGTTATTCCCACGTTATGATAAGCCGTCAAAACATTACATATTGTGCAGACATATTTCTACCCTTGACATTTTTCGGGAGTTTATATATAGAGATTTTTTACAGATTTATTTTGGATTTGTAATGATAAGATGAACGGTTTAAGTCAAATTTGTATACCCTTCACCATAGGAAGGGGGTATACTAATTTCGTCATGCTGTTTGTAAGACCTCGCAATATGCGTCTAAGACCCCATAAAGTATAGATATTCCTGATCGTCATGACATTTTAAGTCGATCTAGACATGTCCGTCTGTCTGTCCATCTGTTTGTCCGTCTGTTCGTCCGCCTGTCATCCGTCTGTCCATCCGTCTGTCCGTCCTTCCGTCCGCTTGTCCATCCGTCCGTCTGTCCGTCCGTCAGTCTGTCCGTCCGTCTGTCCGTCCGTCCATCTGTCCGTCCGTCTGTCTATCCGTCTCTCCGTTCGTCTGTCCGTCCATCTGTCCGTCCGTCCGTCTGTCTGTCCGTCCACACGCTAAATTTCGAAGGAGCAAAGCTAGGCGCTTGAAATTTTCCACAAATTTTTTATTAGTGTATCTTATTAGTTATTAGCGATCTAGCCATGTCCGTCTGTCTGTCCATCCGTCTGTCCGTCCTTCCGGCCGTCTGTCCGTCCGTCCGTCTGTCCATCCGTCTGTCCGTCCATCTGTCCGTCCGTCAGTCTGTCCGTCCGTCTGTCCGTCCGTCAGTCTGTCCGTCCGTCTGTCCGTTCGTCTATCTGTCTGTCCGTCCGTCTGTCCGTCCGCACGCTAACTTTTGAAGAAGTAAAGCTAGGCGCTTGAAATATAGCACAAATACTTTTTTTTAGCGTAGGTCGGTTGAGATTGTAAATGTGCCAAATCTGTCCATGTTTTGACATAACTGCCATATAAACCGATATTGGGTCTTGAATTCTTGAGCCTCTAGAGGGCGCAGTTCTCATCCGATTTGACTGAAATTTCGCACGTGGTGTTTTGGTATCACTTTCAACAACTGCTCTAAGTATGGTTTAAATCGGTTCATAAACTAATATAGCTGGCATATAAACCGATCATGGGTCATTAATTCTTGAGCCTCTAGAGGGCGCAATTCTCGTCCGATTTGACTGAAATTTCGCACGTGGTGTTTTGGTACTACTTTCAACAACTGTGGTAACTGTGGTTCAAATCGGTCCACAACCTGGAATAGCAGCCATATAAACCGATCTTGCATCTTGACTTCTTGAGCCGCTAGAGGGCGCCATTCTCATCCGATTTGTCTGAAATTTTGCATGAGGTATTTTCTTATGACCTCCAAGAACTGTGCCTAGTATCAGCTTTTAGAGGGCGCAATTCTTATCCCATTTGGCTGAAATTTTGGACGTGGTGTTTTGGTATCTCTTTCAACAACTATGATAACTGTGGTTCAAATCGGTTTATAACCTAATATAGCTTCCATATAAACCGATCTTGTATCTCGACTTCTTGAGCCGCTAGAGGGCGCAATTCTCATCCGATTTGGCTGAAATTTTGCATGAGGTATTTTGTTATGACCTCCAACAACTGTATGCCGCAAATCGGTACATAACCGATATAACTGTTATATAAACTGATCATGGATGTTGACTTCTTGAGCCTCTAGAGGGCGGAATTCTTGTCCGATTTGACTGAAATTTCGCACGTGGTGTTTTGGTATTACTTCCAACAACTGCTCTAAGTATCGTTTAAATCGATACAAAACCTGATATAGCTGTCCTATAAACTGATCATAGGTCTTGACTTCTTGAGCCTCTAGAGGGCTCAATTCTCGTCCGTTTTGACTGAAATTTCGCACGTGGTGTTTTGGTATCACTACCAACAACTGTGCTACGTATGGTTTAAATCGGTTCATAACCTGGTATAGCTGTCATATAAACCGATCTGGGATCTTCACTTCTTGAGTCTTTAGAGTGCGCGAGCGATTTGACAGAAATTTTGTACAACGGCTTCTAACCCATGACCTTCAACATACATGTCCAATATGGTCTGAATCGATCGATAGCTTGATACAGCTCCCTTATAAACCGATCACCCAATTTTGCTTCTTGAGCGAAATTCTTTTCCGAATGAACTGAAATATTACACAATGACTTTTACAATATTCAGCATTCAGTTCATATATGGTCTGAATTGAACTATAATTTGATAAATCTCCAATAGACTCGACAAATGCTACCCATGGTGGAGGGTATATAAGATTCGGCCCGGACGAACTTAGCACGTAAAGTTTGTTTGCCTACATCATTTTTTTCTGATAAAAAAAACAACGGTTTGTGATCTTTATTCAGTTCCAATTTTACCTAAATTAAAAGAACTTTATGTCCTCTTTTTTTCTCTTTTGTATTTGAAGCCATTTACCCAACTTAAAGTTGAGTATCTGAATTTTACGTCAAAAAATTATGTATGTGGTGCGTGAATGGCTGTTCCATTGTACTTGCCCTTGTTTTATGCATGTTGTTGTCGAGACAGACTATCTCCAGGAATCTTTGCCGTAAGATATATTTCTATTAACCTTTCTAGGATACCGAGCATTGCATGAAGAAGGACAGACTGATAATAAGACAAAAGCCTTTAAATTTCGTTGATACGCTTTTCAATAATTTGCAATGAAAACTTCTTTTTGCCTCTCCAACCCACAGGTATATAAAGATAATTCTCATACAAGCTGAGTATATCTCCTTCAGCGAGGGAGCCAGTCTATTTGGCACAACGTATTACGCATCCTTACTGAGGAGGCATTTAAACCCGTCTACTAGGCAGACTATGTCATAATACTTTTAAGGATTAGGTGAAGACTAAACTCAGAGATGACTGACTGCCAGTTTACGAGGAAGACAAAGGTGAGCCAATTTAACGCACCATGTTTGCCTAACAGAGAGATTTCAATATCCGACAAGGGCATATTCTTTGGAAAGATATTGGATACGGAACGTAATTCAAAGTGTTACAACCAGTAACTTTGTAAGAAGACGCACAGCTGGTGTCCAATCAAAATGTTTATCCCATAAAAACACAAATTAAGTAAGAGACAGCCCCTGAGGCTTAAGGCGACGGGAGAGTGAATAAAAGATACAAGAAGGTGATATAATCGCGGGATATTCCAGGCGACGATAGATTACCTATATAGGATTTAAGAGGTTTCCGATCAGTTACTTTATACTTTTTGAGGTTCCTCAATAGTATTTAGAGCGCACAACAAGCCGAATACTGGCTTAGGTGTATGTCCATAGGTGCATGGGGAGGATTAATATCCGCACCCTCTATTCAACCCTACCTCACCTTCCGATCGGATAACTGAGACGACGCTTGAGGTCGTATGCGAGACACTGATGCCAGCTGCACGGTCTTGGATTGCCGGAGCTCCGATATGTCATCATGAATTTTATGCTCCAATGATGGATCAAAGCAAGAGGACAGAGTGGGCCTAAAGGTCTACATTGAAGACCCCGGGAGTAAGATCTGTTTCCGACTGCGGAGATCACAGAATGGGTGAGGTGGTATGGTTTTAAGGCAAGGACGTCAATAGTGAACAACTTTGCGGAACTGGCTATCAGGACTGCAATAAATAGGACGGTAAGGTCACGGACGTTCATGGAATGTAAAAAGGAGATTAACGATTCTAGGTCAGTAGTGCAACACCCTAAAAGGGTTTTGATTTCTTAGGCCAAACGTTTTTTAGCACCCTTTTTATAATGGCCCTGTGTGTCCGTCAGTTGTTATCACGCACAGTCCTTAAAACTGAGATATTGAGCTGAAATTTGGCAAATACGGACCATATTAAGAAATATGTAGCAGCCATATAGAACAATCTGCAGAATTAGGGTCTTTAGGCCATAACGGGCGCAGTTTTTATCAGACCTTGCTGAAATTTGGAACAGTGAATTAGATTGACCCCTCGACATTCTTGTCAAAAAATGATCCCCATCAGATTAATTGTTATGACCCCTTGGACATTCTTGTCAAATATGGTCCCGATCGGCCTATATTTAGATATAGCTGTAGCTGTCATATAGAGCAATCGCCCAGTATAGGGCATATAGCCCATAAGTGGCGCATCCACATTTGCTGAAATTTGGAACAGTGAGTTTTATGACATTCTTGCCAAATATGGTCCGATCGGACTTGATATATAGATATAGCTGTCATGTAGGCCAATCACCCGCTAAAAGGTATTTATAGCACATAAGTGGCGCATTTATTACCTTAATTCGCAACAGTGGGTTGTAGTGAAATTCTCGACATTCTTGCCAAATATGGTCCCAATCAGAGTATATAGAGACTGACAAAAAACAAAGCTTCTGGTCGCCCAAAATATCAAGTCAAGTGTAGCTGTGGTCCATTTTTTTAGAGCTTAAGATCACTCTCTAATGAAGTACAATTTTGTATATTTTAGTCTTCTAACCGCGCAATGTTTATTGTCAAGGTTTAACCATATCCTAGTTTTGAGTGTTTTAGTTCAATTCGTAAACGATGTACCATTTTATACTTTTAAAGTCAAAAATGTACAAATTTTGAATGGATCATTTTGTCACCTATCACATTTTTTCTTTTTGTACCTTCATGCCAAATTTCAGACCTCTAGCTCCATCTGTAAAGTAAATACGAAATGGTACCAATTTGGCTGGCGTTACCAGCAATATTTTTCCATTTTGGTTTTTCATCCTCATTCTTTTGCACCACTTTACTTTACTTTAATTGGCTATGACAGAATATTTGTTCCACTAGTCGAACGGAGGATAGCGTTCCAAGCGCCTCAATCTTCTGCGCTCATTCTAAAATCTCCGACACCAAGTTTCGAGGTGTCTCCCACAACTTGATCTCTCCATCGGGCTTTTGGTCTTCCCGGTTTGCGTGTACCACCGTGTTTGCCTTCAAAAGACTTCTTTGCTGGAGCTTCCTCATCCATTCTGACAACATGACCTAGCCAACGCAGCCGTTGTATTTTGATGCGTGTAACTATGCTATCGTCGTCATACAGCTCGTGGTTCATACGTCGCCCATATTCTCCATTAACGCAAACTGGTCCATATATCTTACGAAGAATCTTTCTCTCATTCTTTTGCACCAGACATCTTTTACATCAAATTTCAAAATTCTACCTCTATCCATCCGACCAGTATAAAATGTACACGTTTCATACCTTTTTGGTACTTCAAAAGACTTTTTGGCTGGAGCTTCCTCATCCATTCGTGTTTGCCTTCAAAAGACTTCTTCGCTGGAGCTTCCTCATCCATTCTGACAACATGACCTAGCCAACACAGCCGTTGTATTTTGATGCGTGTAACTTTGCTATCGTCATCATACAGCTCATACAACACATGGTTCATACGTCGCCTACATTCTCCATCAACGCAAACTGGTCCATATATTTTACGAAGAATCTTTCTCTCATTCTTTTGCACCAGACATCTTTTACATCAAATTTCAAAATTCAACCTCTATCCATCCGACCAGTATAAAATTTACACATTTCGTACCTTTTTGGTACTTTTTGTAGTACCTAAATATTGTATACAAATTTCTAAAAACTCTTCTAGTCAACTAACTAAGATTGCCATAGTGTACCTAAGTTCTAAAAATTCAGAGCTCTAGTTCAATCTACAAAGAAAGTACCAAAAAGTGCCAATTGCGGTACTAAACATTGACATTTTCAAAGTGGGTACCAAATAGTACCAATTGCGGTACTATATGTACTATTTCTCCCACTTTCGGTACGATTTTCCAATTTTTTTTTACCAAGCCTTATATTTTCGAGACGCTTTTTAATTTAAGCCCAAAAACATAGATCTTCCACTTTCCGTTTGCGCTGGGCAAACATGTACCATTTCGTACTTTTTGATAGTTTTTAGTACATAAACATACGAATATCACAAAATCCAGCCTTATGCCGAGCCTATGACCCAAGACCAACATTCGTGCAAAATTTCATGATTATAGCTTTAGCCGTTTGGGCTGAGGGATGATCAGTCAGTCAGTCAGCAATCAGTTAGTCACGCAACTCTTCACATTTATTGTCGGAATTCCATGAAATCAGTCATATTATTCTTCTCCACATATGAATCCAATATTGTGCCGACCTATCGGTAAGTAAAATCCAGGAATACTTTGTACACTAACCACTCCTTCTCACATGGTTAATGGATTAGAACAACGTCAATCAGAAGGTCCCCTGCCATTAGAAGAACCTTGAAAGCCGTCGAAGAGGTTTTACAGTGAACCAACTCCACCACTTCAATAAAGACAGAAAGAGGAGCTAGGTTACATCGAATTCTGATTCAATCACTACACTTAACAATTGGTCAATCTCTTCGACTATTAGGTGGTAAAGCAAAGTTCTAACTCAGGGATTTCAAACTTGTTGTTTACTCGGGCAATTTAGGTATACAACATTTTCAATAATACCCTAAAAGAGTTTTTCTTATCTATTAACATGAAAAAAAAATGCCTTCGCCTTGGCCCTAACTATTAAGATATGAAAAATTGTTTGCTGAGAGCCATTTACTATGAAAATAGGGGTACTTTAGTGATTCCATTACATCGGATACGGAAACAAACAAACAGCTGTCTTACAATGAAAACGCACTCACACACACACACACACACACACACACTGGCTTAACAACAATCACCCACTGAGCATATAATACGCAGTTAGGGTTTCTTCTTTTCTTCTCAATGAAAAAGTAAGGCAAGGTGTTACTTCAAAGAAAATTTTATGCAGATTACAATTACAAAATAAAAAAGGATAATGGGCAAAGTGAAATGCTGAGAGACAAGCAACATCTCTTTGATTACTGAATATTTGAAATTATTATCCAAAACTTCTTCCAATTTAAAAACCCTGCCTGCATTTATGGGAAAATATAAAACTAAATAAACTTTCACATACAAATCTGGGGCAATGACACGGAGAACATTTTTTGATTCCCATCGGTTTTGTTTTCATATTCATGCCAATAAGACTTGTTGTATATCTGGATGGATAATCAAAAAAAAAAAAAACGAGAACAATATGTAACACTAAACATAATCATAATCCATCTTTGGTATTCCCACAAAATTATTCTTAAAAGTCCCAAAGCGGCAGTCAGTTTGAGTTCAATTACAATGAGAAAAAATTTTAATTGTAGAACATATGGACACCGACGGTGGCGTTAACCTGTATAAATTCAGGCTTCAGGTTCATTATCACCAAACGAACGTTTGGAACGAACGAACACACACACATTCCTTCGAATAATGATGGATAAGAAACTGAATGCAGACAAGTAGAACAACAAATGGTCCAAGGAAGACACTGGTCTTCAGCTGCATTCTCACATGCTGAGTCTTTCTTTGGTGTAAACTGATACCATAATTGTTGGTGGTTGGTTGCTTGGTTGGTTAGTTGGTTGGACGTGATGGTGGTGATGGCAATGGTGGTGCCGAAAGTGATAAGAAATTTTTTGGTTTCGAGTGAAAATTTCCAGATACAACCAGACAACCAAAGAAAGAGCAAGCCAGGAAAAGATGACGAAAGAGACATATCGTTAAAACCTTTGAAAAACGAAAAACAAGAAAACCCTGGAATAAAACAAAAAAAAAAGCATGAAGGCAACCTTCCCCACAACAATCTCACAAATGCAGCGTACAGTGGACAGACAGACAGACGGAGGATAAAGATTTTGGCGGACAATGACGCGTTCTTTTGCCACCATAAAATTGAAAAAGAAAAAAAAGAGAACATTTATATTCCCAGCTTGTCGTTTGTCGCTTCTGTTGCTTATTGTGGCTCTGTGGATGATGGAAGCAACGACAGAGAATGTAAGACATGTGCACATGAATGTAAAATGAAATGGATTGACAATTACAGCTTTGCTGCCAAAGATTAAAAAGATTACCAACAGCAAAGAGGAGTGGGGACAGGCAATAATATGAAATATTTAAACAAATTGCTATGTAATAAAAATGCCAAGATATGAAATCAAAAGATACGAGCGGGGTTTTGACAAAATATATGATGGCGAATAGAAGAAGCTGCAAAAATATGAACAGAATTGTTTAGCATAAAGGGAAAGCATTTAGTGGTCAGAAATACAAAGCTAGAGCTAGTTCAGCCGGGCCAAATCTTGGGAACCCACCACCATAGATTCTGCTAAAAATTCTTACAAAGAAATTTGACTGAACATACCAAACTCAAGAAGGCAAATCGGGAGATCGGTTTATATGGGAGCTATATCAGGTTATACACCGATTTAGACCGTATTTGGCTCAGCTGTTGATGTTGAGTCATAACAAAACGCTAGGTGCAAAATTTAAGCCAAATCGGATAAAAATTGCGGCTTGCAGGGGCTCAAGAAGTCAAATCGGGAGATCGGTTTATATGGGAGCTATATTAAGTTATAGACCGATTTGAACCGTACTGAGAACAGTGGTTGGAAGTCATAACAGAACACTACATGCAAAATTTCAGACAAATCGGTCAAAAATTTCGGCTTCCAGGGGCTCAAAAAGTCAAATCGGGAGATCGGTTTATATGGGAGCTATATCAGGTTTTAAACCGATTTGGACCATACTAGGCACAGTTGTTCGAAGTGATAACAGAACACTACATGCAAAATTTCAGCCAAATCGGACAAAATTTGCGGCTTGTAAGGGCTCAAGAAGTCAAATCGGGACATCGGCTTATATGGGAGCTATATCAGGTAATACACCGATTCGAACCGTTTTTGTCTCAGCTGTTGAAAGTCATAACAGAACACTACATGCAAAATTTCAGCCAAATCGGATGAAAATTGCGGCTTCCAGGGGCTCAAGAAGTCAAATCGGGAGATCGGCTTATATGGGAGCTATATCAGGTTCTTGACCAATTTGGACCATACCAGGCACAGTTCTTCGAAGTAATAACAGAACACTACATGCAAAATTTCAGAAAAATCGGTCAAAAATTTGGGCTTCCAGGGGCTCAAGAAGTCAAATCGGGAGATCGGCTTATATGGGAGCTATATTAAGTTATAGACCGATTTGAACCGTACTGAGAACAGTGGTTAGAAGTCATAACAGAACACTACATGCAAAATTTCAGCCAAATCGGGCAAAAATTGCGGCTTCCAGGGGCTCAAGAAGTCAAATCGGGAGATCGGCTTATATGGGAGCTATATCTGGTTATAGACCGATTTGGACCGCACTTAGCACAGTTGTTAAAAGTGATAACAGAACACTACATGCAAAATTTCAGGCAAATCGGACAAAAATTGGGGCTGGTAAGGGCTCAAGAACTCAAATCGGGAGATCGGTTTATATGGGAGCTATATCAGGTTCTTGACCGATTTGGACCGTGCTAGGCACTGTTGTTGGAAGTCATAACAGAACACTACATGCATAATTTAAGACAAATTGAACAAAAATTGTGTCTTCCAGGGGCACAATAAGTAAAAAAGAGAGATCGGTTTAAATCAGGTTATAGACCGATTTGGACCGCACTTAGCACAGTTGTTAAAAGTCATAACAGAATGCCATTTGCAAAATTTTAGCTAAATCGGGCAAAAATTGCTGCTTCCAAGGGCTCAAGAAATCAATTCGGGAGATCGGCTTAAATGGGAGCTATATCTAGTTATAGACCGATTTGGACCGTACTTTGAAATCAGAACAGAACACCATATTCGAAACTTTAGCCAAATCTGGCAAAAATTTCGGCATCCATGGGCTCAAGAAGTCAAATCGGGAGATCGGCTTTTATGGGAGCTATATCTGGTTATAGACCGATGTGGACCGTACTGAGAACAGTTGTAGGAAGTCGTAACCGAACACTAAATGCAAAATTTCTGCCAAATCGGACAAAAATTGCGGCTTCCAGGGGCTCAAGAATTAAAAGCGGGAGATCGGTGTATATGGGAGCTATATCTTAATCTGAACCGATATGGGCCATTTTCAATCCCCAATGGCCTACATCGATATTAAGTATCTGTGCAAAATTTCAAACGGCTAGCTCTACGCGTTCGACTTCTTTCGTGATTTTGACAGACGGACGGACGGACATGGCTATATCGACTCGAGAATGTCAAGACGATCAAGAATATATATAATTTATGGGGTCTTAGACGAATATTTCGAGGTGTTACAAACGGAATGACTAGATTTGTATACCCTCATCCTATGGTGGTGTAAGGAAACCTTGCGGCAATTTGTAGTAGGACAAATTACCCCAAATTGTATTAAGAAAATAGCCCCAGTTGTCCCTATTTAGTACGTAAACAAATTTCCTCAACTCCTATTGAGAAAAATTGCACTTATTTTCATTTTCTAACTCGTATTGAGAATAAAGGCCAATAATCGTATTGGGAAAAATGTCTAAATTCGAAAAATCTGTAATGAGAAAATAAATATAGTCCGATCTCCACCATATTCAGGAGGGCTATGTAAGGGTCTAACACAAATTATTGTACCAAGCTCATCGGTTTAAAAAATTCACCTATTATGGGCCTAAGGACAACTATATCCAAATATAGAAATATCTCAACTATACGAACCACACGTATATAGAAGAGCCTAACACAGCCCACTGTGTAGAATTTCAGCGAAATCGAGTAATAAATGTGCTTTCATTGTCCCAGCTATATCAAAATATAGCCCGATCTTGACCATTCTTGGTACGAATATCGAAGAGCCTAACATATCTCATTGTGCTAAACTTCAGCGAAATCGGTTAATAAATTCACCTTTAATAGGCATAAAACCTTAAATCGGGAGATCGGTATCGTGGAAAAGAACACAACTCGCTATACCAAATTTCAACGAAATCGGACATTAAATTCGCCTGTCATAGGCTCAAGAATTGAGAGATCTATCTATATGACAGTTATATCGAAATATGGACCAATCTTAACCATACTCGATACGAATTTTGAAGGCCCTAGCGCAACTCCCTGTACCTAATTTCAGGGAAATCAGTTAAGAAATTCATCTTTTATGGGCCTATAACCTGAAATCGGGAGATTTATTTATATGCCAGCTATATCCAAATCTGGACCGATCCGGGCCGTTATAGACAATGATATCGAGGAGTCTAACACAACTCGTTACAGCAAATTTCTGAGAAATCTACCAATAAATGCGCCTATTTTGAGTCCAAGACCCTAAATCAAGAGATCGGTCTATATGGCAGTTGTATCCAAATTTGGTCCGGTCTGAGCCAAATTAAACAAGGGCCTAACACGACTCAATGTCCCAAATTTCTAAGGAATTGGGCAATAAATGATCCTCTTTTGGGTTCAAGACCTTAAATCTAAAGAGATCGGTCTATATGGAAACTTTTATAAAAATTTAGACCAATCTAGGTCAAATTAAACAAGGATGTCGAGGGACCTTACACAACTCACTGTCCCGAATTTCAGCGAAATATAGTAATAAATGCGTCTTTTATGGGCCTAAAACCTTAAATCGAGAGATCGATCTATATGGCAGCTATATCCAAATCCGTGCTGATCTAGAGCAAATTAAGCATGTATATCGAGGGGCCTAACACAACTCACTGTCCCAAATTTCAGCGAAATCGGACAATAAATGTGTCTTTTATGGGCGCAAAACCTTAAATCGGAAGATCGGTATATGTGGCAGCTATATCCAAATCTGGACCGATCTGGACCATCTGGGCCGGGGTCGGAGTCAAAGCCGGAGTTGGAGTATTAATCAGTCTTTTATGGACGCAATACCTTAAATCGGGAGATCGGTATGTGTGGCAGCTATATCCAAATCTGGACCGATCTGGACCATCTAGGCCCGGGTCGGAGTCAAAGTCAGAGTCGGAGTATTATTCAGAAATATTAAGTCTGTTCCCAATGCTCCCCATTCTAATGCGGGAAAACCGAAAGAATTTTTATCCTTTTAGTATGTCGTTATTTTTGCTTAAGACACGAGAGAGGATGAGGATTTTGCCTTCAAAAGATTTCTATGCTGCAGCTTCTTCATCCATTCTGACAACATGACTGTTGTATTTTGATACGTGTAACTATGCTATCCCCGTCATACAGCTCGTGATTCATACAACGCCTATATTCTCCATTATCCCAAACCGATCCATATATTTTACGAAGAATATTTCTCTCAAATACTCCAAGCACTCCCTCGGCTGCTTTCACAGGTACCCATGCTTTTAATCATATAACAACACGGGTAGCATTATTGTCTGGTATAGTGTGATCTTCGTCTGTCGAGAGGTGGCCTAGTTTCTAAACTGCCTACTTGATTCAAAGTAGCATCTGTTTGCCAGTATTATTCTTCGCTTTATTTCAAAACTGGTGTCATTCGTTTCGGATTACAAATGGTCCACATTGATTCAGATTTGTATATATCCCCCATAGAAACCGATCCGCAGTTTTGACCCCTTGGTACCCAAAGACCTCAGTTATCATTCAATTTGGCTGAAATTTGACTTAAGGGCTTGGGTTCTGACTTCCAATATCAGTGTCGAGTATGATTCAAATCGTACTACAAGCTGATATAACTCCATACAAACCGATCGCCGGATTTGACTTCTTGAGCTCCTAGAATCTACTGTTTTCATCCGATTTGGCTGAAATCTGGCACAAGGATTGACTTCCATTCTGACTTTCAGCATCAGTGCCCAATATAATCCGAATAGGTCTATAAACTGATATAGTCCCCATACAAACTTATCCCCATAGTTATCATCCGATTTGGCTAAAATTTGGCAAAAGGACTCAAGTTTTGACTTCCAATATCAGTGTCAAGTATGATCCGAATCGGTTGATAAGCTGATATAGCCCCCATACAAACTTATAACCGTATTTGACTTCTTGAGCCCCTAAAATCCGCAGTTTTCATCCGATTTGGCTGAAATTTGGCACAAGGACTGGCTTCCATCGTGATTTTCAACATCAGTGCCGAATATAATCCGATACTGATATAGCCCCATACAAACTGTCCCTTAGGTTTCATCCGATTTGGCTGAAATTTGGCACAAGGACTCAGGTTCTGAATGCATATTTGAACTGGTATACGGTCGATAAACTGGTATACGCCCCATATAAACCGATTCCTGGATTTTACTTCTTGAACTCCCAGAAGCCTCATTTTTCGTGTAATTTGGCTGGAATTTGGCACAAAGACTTCTGCTATGACTTCCAACATCTATGCCAAGTATGATCAGAATCGGTCTCAATACTCAATACTAAGGAACAGGGGCAAACTTCTCACATATCAATCAGTGTTCTCCGATTCAAGTTTAAGCTCAATGATAAGGCGCCTCCTTTAGCTGAGTCCGAACGGCGTGCCGAAGTGCGACACCTCTTTGGAGAGAAGTTTTACATGGCATAGTACCTCACAAATGTTGGCAGCATTAGGAGGGGAAACCACCGCTGAACAATTTTTTTTCTGATGGTCTCACCAGGATTCGAACCCAGGCTTTCAGTGTCATAGGCAGACATGCTAACCCCTGCGCTACGGTGGCCTCGATACTGATAGCCTCCATATAAACCGATCCCTGGATTTGACTTTATCGACACCTAGAGGCCTCGATTTTTAACTAATCTGGATGAAATTTGGTACAAAAACGTCTGCTATGACTTCAAGGGTCCCTGTGGTCTGAATTGGTGTACTAATATAGGTTCCTTAAATACCGATTCCCCGATATGATCACTTGAGACCATAACATTAACAATCAATTTCCGATTTGGTGTTAACATAATTCAAATACGAACTGAGTTAATAAAGGCAAACTTTCAGAGGAATCCATGGATGTGGGTACCCTGGCCGAGTCTTATATATTAACCCTCCACCATGGATCGCATTTCTCAAGTTCCTTGTCCGATATCTCCTTATTGACAAACAAAGGATAACGGATAAGTATTGCAATGGAACTATAAGAGCTACATCAGGTTATGGATCGATTTGGGCCATACTTGGCTTGAGGGATGCAGACCAAAGTAGATATCATTGCGCAAAGTTTCAGCCAAATCGGATAAGAACTGCGCCCTATGAGGTTTCATGAAATAAGAAATTGAGAGATCGTTTTATATGGGGCTATACCAGGTTATAGACCGATCCAGACCTTTTTTGGCACGTATGTTAAAGGACGTACAAGAAGTCGGAAGGAGAAGAACATGGCTTTGTCTAAAATTTCAGCCAAATCAGATAAGCAGTGTCCCCTAGGAACTCAAGAAAATCGGGAGATCGATTTATATGAGAGCTATACCAGGCTTAACACCGATTCAGGCCATATTTGGCTCATATGTTGGAGGTCAGCCAGGAGAAGTCATTGTACAAAAATTGTGCCAAATCGGATAAGAATTGCGCCCTACATAGGCTTCAGAAGTATAATCGATTGGTTTATTTGAGAGCTATATCAGGTTATGGACCGGTTCGGACCATACTTAATACATGGTGAAATTGTCTCTTAAGACAAAATTTTCTCTAAAGACAAAATTTCCCAGAAATTTTCTCAAAAGACAAAATTTCCCAGAAATTTTCTCAAAAGACAAAATTTCCCTGAAATTTTCTCTAAAGACAAAATTTCCATGAAATTTTCTCTAAAGACAAAATTTCCATGAAATTTTCTCTAAAGACAAAATTTCCATGAAATTTTCTCTAAAGACAAAATTTCCATGAAATTTTCTCTAAAGACAAAATTTCCATGAAATTTTCTCTAAAGAAAAAATTTTTATGAAATTTTCTCTAAAGAAAAAATTTCCATGAAATTTTCTCTAAAGAAAAAATTTCCATGAAATTTTCTCTAAAGAAAAAATTTCCATGAAATTTTCTCTAAAGAAAAAATTTCCATGAAATTTTCTCTAAAGAAAAAATTTCCATGAAATTTTCTCTAAAGAAAAAATTTCCATGAAATTTTCTCTAAAGACAAAATTTCCATGAAATTTTCTCTAAAGACAAAATTTCCATGAAATTTTCTCTAAAGAAAAAATTTCCATGAAATTTTCTCTAAAGAAAAAATTTCCATAAAATTTTCTCTAAAGAAAAAATTTCCATGAAATTTTCTCTAAAGAAAAAATTTTTATGAAATTTTCTCTAAAGAAAAAATTTCCATGAAATTTTCTCTAAAGAAAAAATTTCCATGAAATTTTCTCTAAAGAAAAAATTTCCATGAAATTTTCTCTAAAGAAAAAATTTCCATGAAATTTTCTCTAAAGAAAAAATTTCCATGAAATTTTCTCTAAAGAAAAAATTTCCATGAAATTTTCTCTAAAGAAAAAATTTCCATGAAATTTTCTCTAAAAACAAAATTTCCATGAAATTTTCTCTAAAGACAAAATTTCCATGAAATTTTCTCGAAAGACAAAAATTCCCACGAAATTTTCTCTAAGGACGAAATTTCCATGAAATTTTCTCTAAAGAAAAAATTTCCATAAAATTTTCTCTAAAGAAAAAATTTCCATAAAATTTTCTCTAAAGAAAAAATTTCCATGAAATTTTCTCTAAAGAAAAAATTTCCATAAAATTTTCTCTAAAGAAAAAATTTCCATGAAATTTTCTCTAAAGAAAAAATTTTTATGAAATTTTCTCTAAAGAAAAAATTTCCATAAAATTTTCTCTAAAGACAAAATTTCCATGAAATTTTCTCTAAAGACAAAATTTCCATGAAATTTTCTCTAACCACAAAATTTAAATGAAATTTTCTCTAAAGACAAAATTTCCATGAAATTTTCTCTAAAAGCCGATTTTTCCATGAAATTTTCTCTAAAGACAAAATTTCCATGAAATTTTCTCTAAAGACAAAATTTCCATGAAATTTTCTCTAAAGACAAAATTTCCATGAAATTTTCTCTAAAGACAAAATTTCCATGAAATTTTCTCTAAAGACAAAATTTCCATGAAATTTTCTCTAAAGGCAAAATTTCCATGAAATTTTCTCTAAAGACAAAATTTCCATAAAATTTTCTCTAAAGACAAAATTTCCATGAAATTTAATCTAAAGACGAAATTTTCATGAAATTTTCTCTAAAAACGAAATTTCCATAGAAATTTGTTTTGAAGACAAAATTTTCAGTGAAGATAAAATTTGTTCAAAATTTTCTCTGAAAAAAATAAAGGTTAGTACCAAAATTGTATCTCTTCTTTGCGGTAACACCAACGGCAACACACACTTGGTGTATTCCCACCAAGGAAACATTGAGGTGAGCGATAGTCCTCGTCGCAGTAGCTATAGTGTTGCCATCAGGAAATGAAATTTGCTTAATTTGTTTTGGGCCAGACTGAGAGTGGATGTTGAAGTCGATGTGGCTGAGCTCAATCTAAGTGTGAGTTTGCCAACAATTTCTGAAGTTTCTTGACAGTGTGCGTATTTTTAGTTCTGTTTTATTTTTCATTCCTGTCTCCGCTCACTTTTTCGCTTGCACACTTACTTGCTAGCTAGCTGGCTGACTGGCTGGCGTGCATGATTGTTGCGTTTTTGTTGTTGGTTTGTTCTTCCTGTCTACTTGGGAATTGAAAAGGGCGTTAGCGGAAGGTTGTAGTTGGGGATGTTACGTTACAGCCCATTTGTAACATGTCGGATAATTTTGGCAAAACAAAAAACCACCAGGAGCACACAAAAGCAACGAAAAGGAAAACGTCGATTGACAATCAGCTTCAAGGCAAAATACCCTCCAAGTACACAACAAGATTCTAAGGACGACGACAACGATGACGACGAATGTCGTTCTACGTTCGGTTGCTGGTGAATGGCATTTTTACTGTTGGGATAATGAATGCAATGGCAATCTGAACTAACGATTACGAGGCTTTAATTGAAAACTCAAAATGTACTGCACAAAGCATGAGGAGTTTCAAGCACAAGCACACTCACACACACAAACACACACACAGCTATGACACAGAGAGAGAGAGAGGGAGAGAGAGAAGAGAGACAGTATATAATTACATAGACGCCCTGTGTCGACAAAGGGTTAAAGTAGTTTGTGGAACACCAAAGGAATGGGGAGGTTTGTGCAGTCAAAATTGGATGATATCAGCTTAGCATAATCACATGGTAGGTTCAATGAGTCGAATAAAATCGATGATTGTTGTGAAGAATAATGATGTGTAAAAAGCTCATAATGAGTATTTCATTAGATATTATACTTAAGTTAAAGTTAAAGTTAAAGTTATTTTGGAATCCTTTTAGCAATTACCATAAATTAAATGAAAAAATCGAAAATGACAAATGGTGAATGGTGAAATAATAAAATGATATCACGCAAACCACCAAAAACTAAAAAACAATCAAATAATTCATAGTTGACAAAGTACTAAAAGCATAGAATTATCAAAAATTTGCTTTCGGCACACATACAACCATTCTGATTGGTGTGATGAAGGGGCAGACAACAGGGCCGTTAGGGCCAGAGGACCGACGCCGATGAACATGGTGAATGTGAAGCCTTACAAGGCAATGTAGTACGAGTTTAAAACATGGGTGACTAGCCTTCATGTGGAAAAGTGGGTATGGTCGGATTTTGATAAAACGAGGCCAGCACTGAGTAAAATTAAGAAGATGATCAATATGGCTTTCGGCATCCTAAACAGGACACACAAGACTACCCGCGCATTTAGGTCTAACAGCAGCGGCAGGTGATTAGCGTGTGTACAGCATGTGGAGTATATGACAAGGCTTTGAAGCATTTTCAGTGCCATTGACTGGCTAGCAGAATCACCTGCCTTGAACCGGCATAGGGGCACAGGTTGGAAAACGATTAAGAGTTATGTGAGTAGTAGGAAGAAACAAATTTAAAGCCATGGATAGGGTGTTTTAAAATCCGCATCCTCTTTTCAAGCTCACCTATTTTTGTTGCCACCACCATAGAAAGGGAGTATCATAATTTCGTCATTCCATTCGCTTACTTTACTTTAATTGGCTATGACAGAATATTTGTTCCACTAGCCGAAAGTAGAACCGCGTTCCAAGCGCCTTGATCTAATGCGGTCATTTTAAAATCTCTGACACCAAGTTTCGAGGTGTCTCCCCCCACTTGATTTTTCCATCGAATCAGAATTTTTGTGGACAGTATGGCGACGCTCAAGGCCTTGGGGTTGAGGATGGTGAGCCCGAGGTGTGTGGCGAATTGTTTGGAATTCCTGGATAGGCTCTGGGCCCACGATGTGACGTTGACATGGGTCCCTGGGCATGAGGGGAATCCAGGCGATGAGAGGGCGTACTAGTGTGGCAGAAGGGGTTCGTGTGCACCGGGCAGACCAGCCGTCGGTCTTGCCTACGTGCCTTTTGTCGAGCTACTGAGAACACTAGATGAGATGGCCAGGGCGGCATCGGTGGCGAGGTGGGACTCGGTGGATGGTTGCCGGACTACGAAGGAACGCTATGGCCAGTCATCGATCAGAGGAGGACGAGAGAGTTGCTGACGTTCGATAGAGGTCGATGATTACCATGACAGGCGACATTGTGCCATAGGCCGCATGGCGGAGTTGGAGTTGACTGTGTTCCTTTTTGGGTCTGCAGAGACGTAGGCTCTCCTTTCTCGGGAGCCGTTTCTTCTGCGATCTGGGTGAACTTACGAACGTACCTCTGGTATGGCTCCTGAGGTATGTGGACAGTATGGCGGCGCTCAAGGCCTTGGGGTCGTGGTGGGTGGCGCATTGTTTGGAATCCCTGGATAGGTTTCGGGCCCACGATGTGACGCTGACATGGGTCCCTGGGCATGAGGGGATTCCAGGCGATGAGAGGGCGTACTAGTGTGGCAGAATGGGTTCGTGTACACCGGGCGGACCAGCCGTCGGTCTTACCTACGTGCCATTTCTCGAGCTACTGAGCACAGTAGATGAGATGGCAAGGGCGGCGTCGGTGGCGAGGTGGGACTCGGTGGATGGTTATCGGACTGCAAGGGAACACTATGGCCACTCATCGATCAGAGGAGGACGAGAGAGTTGCTGGCGTTCGATAGAGGTCGATGAGTACCTTGACCGCATGGCGGCGCGCATGGGGATACCGCACAATGACTTCTATGGGAGTTGACTTTCTGTATTCCTATTCGGGTCTGCAAAGACGTAGGCTCTCCTTTCTCGGGAGCCGTTTCCTCTGTGATCTGGGTGAACTTGCGAACGTACCTCTGGTATGTCTCCTGAGGTTTATTGAGGCAACAGAGTGGTTCTGACGGGGGGATGCCTTTTGACTATTAAGCACTTTCTGTGTTCCTGTTCGGGTCTGCAGAGACGTAGGCTCTCCTTTCTGGGGAGCCGTTTCTTCTGTGATCTGGGTGAACTTGCGAACGTACCTCTGGTATGTCTCCTGAGGTTTATTGAGGGAAAAGGGTGGTTCTGACGGAGAGTGCCACAAGCTCCGGCGTAGGTAGATCCGTGCTTGTGTGGGGACGGGCGTTTCTTCAACCCCCGCTCGAGTTTCCACTCCTCCTGTCTTTCTTGTATTCGTGTATAACCTCTAGTCCGAGGTCTCACATCTTCTTTCTCTTTCCTTTCTCTCTCTAGGGTACTACAATGGGCCAAACTGGCCTCCGATTCAACTTTACCTAACCTAACCTTGCACATAATTTTTTGTTATGAGTTTCAATAACCGCGCCAGGTATGGTCCATACATCGATCAACAACCTGATACATGTAGCCCCCTAAAGGACGCGATTTTTATCTGATTTGGTTGAAATTGTGCATGATGACTATGACCTAAAACTTTTCCTATGACCTAAAACTTGGTCCAAAACCTGTGTAGTTCCCCCATAATCACATCACTTCAATCGATTTTCATATGGATTTAAGTTTGTGAGGCCGTATAGACGGGATGTAAGAGAATTGCACTCCCGTACAGATGTTTAAGCCTCGTCAAGCTAACAAACGTCTGTCAATGGCGTGTTGTCTAAGAGCTATCCATATATTGTCTTGCAATTTCGGCTATCCATAAGAAAATTAGTTTGAACCTCTCCTACGTGGGAGATATAAGCTAAAAAAATATGAAATGCATAACAGGCAAACATAAAGAAAAACAAAAAAAAATGCTTTTATTTTCTTCCAAACTCTAAAAATTCCTAAATTTTTCGCAAACAACTTCCGTTTGATATCACTTTCACTATTTAATGACATTTTTCCCATCCATGATGTTTTGCAAACCCCAAAACTGGGTTATTACGACCTACTTTCAATGCCATCTTACAGCTAAACATAGATTCTCTTAATTTTCTTAATTTGCCAAAAGCAAAGCACAAAATCTTACTTGTTTTGCAAAAATAAACTGCCAACGAAAAAATAAAAAACAAAAACAGAAATGGGTCAACACCACCTGCTGTTCACTTGAAAAGGGGTTTAAGCCTCAAACTGATTCGGTGGTGATAATCAATCCATCTAAGAAAAAAAACAAACCTTCTTCCACTTCTTCATTGATTCATTTGAAGCAACCATGTTGTAGCTTGAATTAATTTATTACCAAATGACGTCACATGGCCACAGGGTTCCACAATGACCCATGAATAGATAGATAGGCTCAGTGAATGAATGAAGTAACCAAAAACCAGAAAAAAAAACATTCATGCGATGACATAGTGGAAATTGGATGGAGATAATTGAGGTGGATTTCTCTGTCTCTCTATTTTTCCAGTGTTAATCACTTGGTTTAGTTGGCTTTCTTCCTCTTTGGCGTTGGCGGCGGCAACTGTGTCCCCCCGTCAACTTGTTACATTTTTGCTTCCTCTTCGTGTCTTATTCATCCCCCCACAGAGTTTTTTGCTGCTTCACTTGTTGGAAATTATAATTTAATTCAATTTCACTTAACTTCTACAAGTTTTCTTCTCAACATTTTCGTTTGGGGCCATCGTTGTACTAGTTGTTTGTTTTGTGTTTCTCTTTTTTTTCATTATTGTTGGGGCTCACATTTGTAGGCAGTGTTGCCGTCTCTCTATGAAACTCATGAGATGATTGCCACGGAATTTTTAACTAAAATGTTAGTTAAATTTCCCAAAATGTTGGAAAATTTTACAAACTTTTTAAAATTAAAGTGTAAGACACATAAACTTAAATGTTAGGAACATTTACTAAAATATTTGAATAATTTACTAAAATGCTGGAAATATTTACTTAAATATTAGACTAATTTACTTAAATATTGGAAATATTTACTCAAATATTAGACTGATTTACTAAAATATTAGAAAAATGTACTCAAATCGTAGACATTTACTAAAATATTTGACTAATTTACTAAAATGCTGGAAATATTTACTTAAATATTAGACTAATTTACTAAAATATTGGAAATATTTACTCAAATATTGGACTGAATTACTAAAATATTGGAAAAATTTACTTAAATCGTAGACATTTTCAATGAAGCATATTATTTTTGAATAAAATTTTAATTTGTGATTTCAATAGAATATTACCCAGTTTGACACCTCGATCCCGATCCTCGTCAAGTTAGGTGAGCAAGCTCGTTCGAGTTCATAGAACCGATCATCACAGGAGTGTAATGGTCATCGTACTCCCATGGCGATCGGTCCTATGGACCTTTTTATTTATATAGGCTATTCTTTCTACCTCTGATCTTATATTTTACTATGTATAAGTTTAATATAATTTAAATGTATAGGCCCATGGAACCAATCGCCTCGGGAGTGCGATGTTCATTGGCTATTTAAAGGCGCCAATAACCCGCCTTATCATATCAAACCTCATAGACACTCAGTATTTAAGCAAGAACCGGTGTCGCACGGTCGTTCACTGAGACTGTCCACACGATATCTCTGATTGTTTGCGACTGCAATAACAGTTACACCATATGGAACATTCCATTATCCGCAATATGTGGACCCACCCGTACCTCCCAGCTAAGATTAACGAAATAACGATAAATATCACACAGATTGGAGCTTAAAGTTCCAGCCTGTGTGATGCTCATAGTTTTCCCATGTTCTTGGTATAACTTGCTATGAATATAGCGATTTTGATGGGGGCAAACCATACAATCAGCGCAAAATTAACGTCTCACTAGGTAAATCCAGTTAACAAATCCATTTGGCTAGTGGAGCGATAATGATGCCTGAAAATATCTATGAAAATAAGATTTCAACGATTTCTATTGGGTTGCCCAAAAAGTAATTGCGGATTTTTTAAAAGAAAGTAAATGCATTTTTAATAAAACTTAGAATGAACTTTAATCAAATATACTTTTTTAACACTTTTTTTCTAAAGCAAGCTAAAAGTAACAGCTGATAACTGACAGAAGAAAGAATCCAATTACAAAGTCACAAGCTGTGAAAAAATTTGTCAAAGCCGACTATATGAAAAATCCGCAATTACTTTTTGGGCAACCCAATAGTATATATTTCTGGTATAAAAAAGTAAAGCTCTTCCCCATAGGACTAAATGTCTATTTAGAGGGACATTCACTTCTCTTTCCATACATTTGGTGTCTAAATAACTTTATGGGATACTCATATTGGGCCTATCGGTAAAGATGTCCATTCGGGTGGGATTTTCCCCCAGATTGATATCAAAGCACACGAACCGGGGGGAAGGCCCCACCCGAACGGGCATGTTTAGGTGGGACCCAATATGAGGAGCACATGAAAGGTAATTGGCAGTAGAGTACGGATCTGATATACAAATATGAGACGAAATGTCTGGTAAGGGAAAGGGGGCGTTGCACTAACTAAACAACCTCTGCAAATGGATCTGTAGCTCAATCGGCGCCAAATGTGACACATGCGAAACGTCTTTTAAGAGTAGAACGAATCTGTTACAATATGTACCCAAATATCTAGGATCGGACCATCCCGAAAAAAAACCTTTAAAGGACACTTACAACGATAAGGTCACGAATGTCGCGTTTAACGCAGATGCCTGCCATCACGGCCCAAAACAGCGAGGCCAAGGCCCAAGGGTGACTACAATGCTCCCACAAGTGATAACCCACACGTGAGTACCAATTTTATATCACGTATTTGGATGTGATATAAAAACTGCTTTCGATCTATGGGCGAAACAGGCAACCGGTTAAAAAACGCAACTCCACGCCGAGCTTGTGCTCTACACCCGATTAGTGTCCAAACCATAGTCACCACGTTGCTCCCCATTGGAGACTCACCATTGTCAGACTGAAACCGAAGTTCCAGGGGCTCCTGGCGAGAACATCTTAAAAAAATTTCAGCGGTGGTTATTCCCTCCTAATGTTGGCAGCAGTTGTGAGGTACTATGCCATGCATAGAAACCATGTAAAACAACTTCTCCCCAAAGAGGTGTCGCACAGCGGCATACCATTCGGACATGGCTATAAAAAGGAGGCGCCTAACCATTGAGCTTAAAGCTTGAATCGGACAACATTCGTTGATATGTGAGAAGTTTATCCCTGTTCATTAATTGAATCTTCATGGGCAAACTTGCAATATGCATTTTCATAGCTTATTCGGATTCTTACCTCTAAGAAATATTTTAACATCTTCTGCGTAGCAAACGGGTTCAAATCCCAACTAAGACAACCAGTTGGGATTTGAACACCCATAGGAGTGGTGATAAATGCCCCCTTTCAGAGTGCCCTTTGCCACTTTCTCCCTTATATTTATATCATGGGATCCACAATTTTTCATCTGTCCCTTAACATATGGTTTATCCAGTCTCTAAGCAACCCATCTACCTGGTACTGGTCGAAGGATTGGAACAGTGTGCGGAATTAATCTTTAAACAAAAACTCGCTCGATAACGGATGCGAGAATTAAACACCTGGTGTTTTTATCGACTTCTAATAGTCAGTGAGAAGTACGGCCCACCTGTATATGTAAACGTGACATCTCTATATGTTTGAAAAAGTAATTCAAAAAACTTGTTATATGCGATCCATGGTGGAGGGTATATAAGATTCTACCCGGCCGACTTATTTATTTAGGACTTCTCTAAAAGTCATGATATTTTCACAGATGGCAGAGTTTGGCCCCCGGTGAAAACACTTCATTTTGTGATATCCGAGAGGGAGGGCGGACCCTCCCCCTAACCCAAATTTTTGAAAAACGCCAAATTTCATTAAGTAAGTTTCCCCTAATGGTAACCCAAAAATACAAAATTTCTATGAAACTTTGGGTTCAAATATGCGTGGGGGACGCCCTACCCCAAAACCCACCGAAACGGACATGTTCACCGATTGGGACCATATGGGTATCAAATGAAAAGTATTTAAGAGTAGATTACGAACTTGATATAACAATTTGAGTCGAAGTGTCGGCGGGCCTCCTCACACAAAAAAACTCCCAAAAATAACATGTTTACCGATATGGGTATCAAATAAAAAGTAATTGGAAGTAGAATATGAAATTTATATAAAAATTTAGGGCTAGTCCCAAAGAGCCCGCCTAAAAACTACCCATATACGGACATGTAGGCCGATCGAGACAATATGGGATTCAAACGAATCTTGAAAGTAGAAAACGAAACTTATATTAAAATTTTAAGTCCATTCCCATGTGGGTCACCCCGAACTTATTCCCCAAATGACATGTACACCAAACCGGGACACTATGAAAATTAAACGGGACAAAATGGGATACTAATGAATGGTATTTAAGAGTTAAATGCGAATATAAATTATTTTCAAATTTGGACCATGTAAAAAGGGGGCCTTTGTGGCCCTTCAGGATGTAGCGAAACACACAGGCCAAGCTAGTCTCCTACATATTTGAAAATTCATTCAAAGAACATGCCAAATGCGATCCATGTTGGAGGGTATTTAAGAAACTACCCTGCCGAACTTAACGCGCCTTTACTTGTTTGAGTGATGAGACAGGGAGACGGTGGAGCATCACTTTATCTGCCTTTCCACTCTCTGACACCGCCACCCACGTCGGAGCTGCAACGGCTGGTGAGGAAAGCAAAACAGACAGGAAACGAGGCACTGATAGGGTGCGATGCGAACTCTCACCACATTTCCTGGGGTAGTACCAACACTAATATGAGAACCCATCTACAAAAACTCGTATAGTGCGATCTATGAGAAAGCTAGATATAAATCGAACGAAGTTATTACCGACTCCATAAGCGACAAGCTTTGATAAAAGTGCACCGTGCCAGACCCTATCCCTATCTCCCCCTTGAAGATAACCAAAGCCACGACCTTACTCTCACCAAACTGGTGGATAGAGCGAATCCAATGTTCCGACAGAAATGTTATTACGTCTCCGTAGAGCGATTTCTGCGGAACCGATACTGTCTATCGCTAAGAAGGCTATTGGACTCTAAGTAACTCACAAGATGATGGTTAACCATACTCTCCATTGCCTTGGAGATATAATAGAAGAATCTTTCGATGCCAAGACGCACACATTAGTGTATTTCGTGTGCATTGATATCGAGGGGGCTGTTAACAATGTGCAGATGACCTCCGTAACTATATCAGGTTATGAACTGATTTAGACCATACCTGGCACAGTTGTAGGATGTGATACCAAAACACCACGTGCGAAATTTCATCAAAATCGGATAAGAATTGAGCCCTTAAGAAGCTCAAGAAGCCAAAACCCCAGAACGGATTTGGACGGATTTGGCCTACTTACAAACCCAACCGACCTACACTAATAAGAAGTATTTGTGCAAAATTTCAAGCGCCTAGCTTTACTCCTTCGAAAGTTAACGTGCTTTCGACAGATGGACGGACATGGCTAGATCCACTTAAAATGTCATGACGATCAAGAATATGGGGTCTTTATGGGGTCTTAGGCGCATATTTCGAGGTGTTACAAACGGAATGACGAATTTGGCACACCCCCCATCCTATGGTGGAGGGTATAAAAATATATTTGAAATCTTTATGACAAATAATACGGGGCCTCGGCAAAGTACCAGTGTTAGCATAGAATATTTGGTGGTTGATATGGTTCAAACTTTGTTCCGAGTAGTCCATGGCTCCTGAATTAGGGCAATATGAATCTTGCCCTTGCTGATTTTCTCCATCAGAGCGTGTATAGCAATCTCGCTCCGATGAAGGTTTATCTGGATGACCTCAATCATCGGTCCTCCTGCAAATTGGCATCTTTTGCAATATTGGGTTGCCCAAAAAGTAATTGCGGATTTTTTAAAAGAAAGTAAATGCATTTTTAATAAAACTTTGAAAGAACTTTAATCAAATATACTTTTTTACACTTTTTTTCGAAAGCAAGCTAAAAGTAACAGCTGATAACTGACAGAAGAAAGAATGCAATTACAGAGTCACAAGCTGTGAAAAAATTTGTCAACGCCGACTATATGAAAAATCCGCAATAACTTTTTGGACAACCCAATAGTTGATGGTCTCATTGTCTGCTCCCTGTTCTTTAGACTGCATTGAGTTTCCTGTCATTGCACTGCCTGATGTTTTAATATTCGGATCTAGTCTTCCAAATCTTGAGAAAGTCGGTAATGGTTCCAACGTCGGTTCCCTGTTCGTTAGGCTTTGTAGTCTTCTCTCCCTGCAATGCCTGATGTTTCATTATAAGGATCTGTGCCTATCTCAGTTTTCCAAATCTGGAGTAAGTGGACTTATTGGGAGAGGGCGATGGTCTCGTTTTTAGTTTTACCAAAAGCATTTTTTTATTAAATTGTTTACAAAAAATGTTTTTCCCTAGGGCAACACTGTTTGTTAAGTAAGGTTTTTTATTTTTCCCAATATTTTGTGAGTTTTGTGTGTTTCGATGATAATATTTTTTTTTTTTTTATCTACAATTCTGGGTTTGTATATTTGTTCGCATTCGGACGAGTCAAGTCGTCATCGTTGCTGTAGAGCATTTGTGTCGAAATTGTAGCTACACCAACCAGGCGACTGACTGGCATGGCTTGCAAGAGACAAACGAGATACCGTAAGACCAGCAGCATTTAGAGAAACCAAAGCCAAGTCAAACTAAAGCAAGCCAAAGTATAGACCAAACGATGGCTATGGCAACTAAGAGTCAAAAACCATAGATATGCAGCTACTGCCAAGCAAACCAACGAACGAATAGACGGACAGACAGACGAACGGCCGGCCACACGGCTGGATAGACCGACCTGCCCGTGGATTTGTATGGGGGGTCGGGCATTGTTTTCGGTTGGTGCTACATGCCCGTGGTGTAAATACTCCAACTTGGAAATTTGGCATAAGACACGTACAACAAAATTAAAAGTTATTTTTCTCGGGCACCAAACGTAGACCTAAAGAAGTGAATAAAAACGCCAAGAATTAAACATTTTTTCCACAACGAACATTGCAAGTGTTTTACTTCTGTGTCGTTTGTTCTTTGCTTCTCGACTGCCCTCCACTCTCCTCCACATTTTATTTCAGATAAAGATGGACAATATGGATGGGACCCCAAACATAGAATCAACACGCTGCTGATGTGCATATGGAATAAATGACTGGCTGACTGGTTGGCTGGTTGGTTGGTTGGCTGTTTGACTGACTAGTCAATGCTTGCAGCAATTCAAGAAAGCTGACTAAGCTGGATTTCTGGAATTACTTTACCTTGAACGGAAAATGTTCATATAGACATGCCCGCCAATGTGACGATGGATGGCGATGATGGTGACGATTATGATGTTATACATAACAATGCATCACAAAATAAATCAATGAAATGTTATGATTTCCCACGGGATGAGGTGGTGAGAAGGAAATCAAAAAAAAAAATTTAAGAAAACTTTATGGTAAACCGAGTTCTATGAATTTTTAAAAAAAAAAACCAGTAAGGAAATACCAACGTTGGGCGGCACCGACCTACACCTACCCTATAAGTACCAATTGGGAGTTATATCTAATTCTACTGTGGTTCAGGGTATTATAACTTAGTGAACTTGTTTGTAACGCCCAAAAGGAAGACAGATAGACCCATTGATAAGTATACCGACCGACTCAGAATCACTTTCTGATTCGATTTAGCTATGTACGTCTGTCTGTCTGTCCGTCCGTCTGTCTGTCCGTCCGTCCGTCTGTCCATGCTAATTTGTCTACAAAGTACAGGTCGCAGATTTCATCCGATCGTCTTTAAATTTGCTACAGGCATGTTTTTCGGCCTAGAGACGAAGCCTATTGAAATTGGAAAAAAATCGCTTCAGATTTGGATATAGCTCCCTTATATATATTCGTCCGATTTTCAGTAATAATGCAATAAAATGGTCTTTTGTTAACCGATTCTCTCGAAATTTGGCAGGAAGGAATTTTTTAGGACTCTCGACATTACTGGTGAGTTTCATAGAAATCGGTTCAGATTAAGATATAGCTCTCATACATATATATCGCCCGATTTTCACTCCTTGGGCCACTGGAAGCACATTTATTGACCAATCTTGCCAACATTTTGCACAACGCTTTTCTCGACGACTACCACAATATACATAGAGTTTGGTCAAAATCGGTTCAGATTTAGATATAGCTCCCATATATATGTTCGTCCGATTTGCAGTAATATTGCAATAAAATGGTCTTTTGCTAACCGATTTTCTCGAAATTTAGCAGGAGCGATTTTCTTATGACTCCCGACATTACAGGTGAATTTCATAGAAATCGGTTCAGATATAGATATAGCTCTCATATATATATATCGCCCGATTTTAATTTCTAGAGTCACAGCAGGAGCATTTATTGACCCATCTTGCCAAAATTTTGCAAAACGCTTTCCTCGACGACTGCCACAGTATCTGAGGAGTTTGCTCGAAATCGGTTCAGATTTAGATATAGCTCCCATATATATGTTCGTCCGATTTGCAATAATATTGCAATAAAATGGTCTTTTGCTAACCAATTTTCTCGAAATTTAGCAGGAGCGATTTTCTTATGACTCCCGACATTGCAGGTGAATTTCACGGAAATCGGTTCAGATTTAGTACAGCTCTCATATATATATATCGCCCGATTTTAACTTCTAGAGTCACAGCAGGAGCATTTATTGACCCATCTTGCCAAAATTTTGCAAAACGCTTTCCTCGACGACTGCCACAGTATCTGAGGAGTTTGCTCGAAATCGGTTCAGATTTAGCTATAGCTCCCATATATATGTTCGTCCGATTTTGAGAAAGATTGCAAAAAAGTGCTCATTTGTTAAGCGATTCCGTCGAAATTTTGCACGAAGGATTTTCTTATGACTCTCAATATTACTGGTGAATTTCATAGAAATCGGTTGAGATTTATATATAGCTGTCATATATGTATATCGCCAAATTTTCACGCCAAGAGCCACTGCAAGCGCATTGTTTGACCAATCTTGCCAAAATTTTGCACAACGCTTTCCTCGACGACTACCAGATTATCTGAGAAGTTTGCTCGAAATCGGTTGAGAATTAGAAAAGCTCCCATATATATGTTCGTCAGATTTTGGATAATTTGCCATAATGTTGCCATTTGTCAACCGTAGTTTTTACAGTTTGAACATATTTTTACGACGAGGTCCATCAAAATTGGATATAGGTCCCACAATGTACTCATAGGGTAGGTGTAGGGTATTATACAGTCGGCACCGCCCGACTTTAGGCCTTCCTTACTGGTGTTTGTATAAAAAAGTCAAAGTCGATGTTTACTGCCTAAAAAAATCGCATAATCGACTTTGAAACCGAAAAAAGTCTAAAAGTCGAAATTCGGAAAATGTCGAAAAGTCGAAAAAAGTAGAAATTGAGGCTTCCAGGGACTGAAGAAGTCAAAGAGAAGTCAAGAAGTGGACCGTATAGTTATTGAGAGTCATAACAGAATACTATGTGCAAAATTTCAGCCAAATCGGATGAAAATTGCGGCTTCCAAGGGCTCAGGAAGTCAAGACGGGAGATCGGTTTATATGGGAGCTATATCAGGTTATATACCGATTCGAACCGCACTTGCCACAGTTGTTGGAAGTCACAACAGAAAGCCACAAGCAAACTTTCAGCCCAATCAGACAAAAATTGCAGCTTCCAGGGGCTCAGGAAGTCAAATCGGGAGATCGGTTTATGTGGGAGCTATATCAGGTTTTAGACCGATTTAGACCGTACTTGCCATACTTGTGCGATGTTATAACAGAACACTACATGCAAAATTTCAGCCAAATCGGATTAAAATTGCAGCTCGTAAAGGCTCAAGAAGTCAAATCGGGAGATCGGTTTATATGGGAGCTATATCAGGTTCTTGACCGATTTGTACTGTACTTGGCACTGTTGTTGAAAGTCATAACAGAACACGACATGCAAAATTTCAATCAAATGGGACAAAAATTAGGGCTTCCAGGGGCTCAGGAAGTCAAATCGGGAGATCGGTTTATATGGGAGCCATATCCAAACCTGAACCGATATGGCCCATTTGCCATCCCCAACGACCTACATCAATATTAAGTATCTGTACAAAATTTCAAGCGGCTAGCTTTACACGTTCGACCGCTATCTTGATTTCGACAGACAGACAGACATGGCTAGTTCGACTCGGAATGTCGAGACGATCGAGATTATATATACTTTATGGGATCCAAGAAGAATATTTCAAGGTCTTACAAACGGAATGACTAGATTAGTATACCCCCATCCTATGGTGGTGGGTATAAAAAGTCGGAAAATGTCGCAATGTCGTAGAAAGTCTCAAAGTCGGAAGAGTAAAAAATGCTGAAAAAAGTCGAAAAATGGCGGAAAATGTCGCAAAGTCGAGAAGCCGAAAAATCGAAAAGTTCGAAAATTTTGGAAAGTCTGGAAAAAAAGTTCAAAAGTCGAAAAATATCGAAAAGTCAAAAAGGTGGAAAATCGAAAAAAATCGATAAATGTCGCAAAGACGAAAAATCGAAAAAGGTCGAAAAAAGTCGAAAAAGGTCGAAAAAAGTCGGAAAATATCGAAAAGTCTAAAAATTTATAAAAGTAAAAAAAAAGGTCGAAAAGTCGAAATGGACTTAGTTATTAGGTGGATTAGGGCCGACTATCGACCTTTTTCCACTTTGTTTAAAGCATGACTGCAAAGTCGGAGTTTGGAAGTCAAAGTCGTAGAAACAACCTAAAATCGGAGACCGTGAGTTGTAGTGACGCATCATTTAGCCCAGACCCGTATTCCCGTTACATTTGATTTCTACTACATATGTGCACGATGGTATTTGATGATGGGATGTGTATCCGACTCTTGAATCAATTTTTATACCCACCACTGAAGGATGGGTATATAATCACTTTGTCATTCCGCTTGCAACTCATCGAAATAACCATTTCCGACCCTATAAATTATATATATTCTTGATCATCGTAAAAATCTAAGACCACCTGCCCATGTCCGTCCGTCTACCTGTTGAAATCACGCTATAGTCTTTAAAAATTGAAATATTGAGCAGAAACTTTGCACAAATTCTTTTTTTGTCCATAGGCAGGTTGAGTTCGATGATGGGCTACATCGGACTATATCTTGATATTGGCCCATATAGACCTATCCACCGATCTAAGGTCTTAGACCCATAAAAGACACATTTATTATACGATTTTGCTGAAATTTGGGACAGTGAGTTTATCCTTCTTCAATTTGGCCCAGATCGGTCAAGATTTGGATACAGCTGTCATAAAGACCAATCTCTCAATTTAAGGTCATGGGCCCATAAAAGGCGCATTTATTGCCCGATTTCGCCGAAATTTGGGACAGTGAGTTATGTTATGCCTCTTGACATCGTTTTACAATTTGGCTCAGATAGGTCCAGATTTGGATATAACTGCCATATAGACCGATCTCTCGATTTAAGGCCTTGGACCCATAAAAAGCGCATTTATTGCCCGATTTTGCCAAAATTTGGGACAGTGAGTCGCGTTAGGCTCTTCAACAACTTTCTTCAATTTGGCTCAGATCGATTGAGATTTGGATACAGCTGTCATATAGACCGATCTCTTGATTTAAGGTTTTGGACCCATAAAAAGCTAATTTATTGCCCGATTTTGCCAAAATTTAGGACAGTGAGTTATGTTAAGCCTCTTGACATCTTTCTGCAATTTGGCCCAGATCGGTCCAGAATTGGATACAGCTGTCATATAGACCGATCTCTCGATTTAAGGTCTTGGACCCATAAAAGGCGCACTAATTGCCCGATTTTGCCAAAATTTGGGACAGTGAGTTATGTTAGGCCTCTTGACATCTTTTTACAATTTGGCTCAGATAAGTCCAGATTTAGATATAACTGTCATATAGACCGATCTCTCAATTTAAGGTCATGGGCCCATAAAAGGCGCATTCATTGCCCGATTTTGCCAAAATTTGGAACAGTGAGTTATGTTAGGCCTCTTGACATCTTTCTGCAATTTGGCCCAGATCGGTCCAGATTTGGATACAGCTGTCATATAGACCGATCTCTCGATATAAGGTTATGGGCCCATATAAGGCGCATTTATTATCCGATTTCGCCGAAATTTGAGACCATGTGTTTCGCTAGACTCTTTAATAACTTTTTGCAATTTGGACAAGATCGGTCAAGATTTGGATACAGCTGTCATATAGACCGATCTCTCGATATAAGGCTCATATAAGGCGCATTTATTGTCCGATTTCACAGAAATCTTGGACAGTGTGTTGTGTTAGACTCTTCGACATCCTTCTTCAATTTGGCCCAGATCGGTTCAGATTTGGATATAGCCGCCATATAAACCGATCTCTCGATTTAAAGTCTTGGCTCCATAAAAAGCACATTTATAATCCGATTTCGCTGAAATTTGACACAGTGACTTATGTTAGGCTTTTCGACATCCGTATCGTATATGGTTAAGATCGGTTTATATTTGGATATGGCTACCAAAAAGACCAATATTTTGTTCTACAAACTCCAACAATGACTTGTACTTTTAAGGCCACTCAATGTCCGTGTCTAATTTGGTCCAAGTCGGACTATATTTCGATATAGCTGCTATGGGGGCATACATTTTTCATCTTTCACTGGATTATGTCGATAGGTGGTTTACATATATACCCGAGTGGGTGGGTATCCAAAGTTCAGCCCGGCCTAACTTAACGCCTTTTTACTTCCTTTTTTATTGAGTTTGTCTTACCAGTGAAGAGATCATTCGTTTATTTTATTTTTAAAAATCTGGCAAAAATACTTAGTTTCCCATTTCATTTCGCTTACATCCCCTCTCCCCCCTCTATAACAGGCCAGAAGGAAAGTCATTTCTAAGCTAAATACTTCCTCAGCGTTGTGTATCAAAACTTTTTCATTTATTTTCCTTTGTGCAGCAAAACTACTTGTCTTTGTCATCGTTTAGTCCTTTGTGTAGACGACAAGCCAGCCGCCACATTCTATTCCAATACACTTTTGCTAGCCTTTTTGGCCTATTTTCTAAATCGAAAGGCTTACATTTAAGTCTATTGAACAAATAAAATTGAACCAGTTTTTTCCACTACTTCGCGATTTTTTTGAGCTGCATTGTGAAGGAGAAGCGACAGTGGGACACAGAGAGAAAAACAGTGCGGCTTTACTCCCGAGGATAGGTTTAATACCCCACCAACACTCGAAAAATAGCATAATTTTACTATTCTTTGCTGTGTTCTGTTGTGGCTGTTTTTTTTTTTTCTTTTTTATTTGCCCATGTTTGTGAAAATGCTTACCTTCACCCATATACGCGGCCTCCTCAAATGGTTGGGCTTTAGTGGGAAGAGAGTGGGAAGTGTGGTAGACGAGTAGCACTACTAAAAGAGAGGCCTTTTTGACGATGCCGTTTGCTTTTTTTATTTATTTTTTTGTTCTATGAAAGGAAATAAAGGCGAAAACGTTGCTTTGTGTTGGAAACATGCCTCCAACGATTGGTTGGCACGCTTTGTATGGACTCTGAGGGATATGAAAACGACGACGACGACGACGACAACGGCGACGACGACTATGTTACAAAGGACACGTAATGGAATTGTTGAGCACACAAACACCGATGGGCAGAGAAGACTGCGGAGAGATAGAGAGATTTTTAAACCTTCACATGCACACAAATATTATTTTTTTTTATAGTCGTATCCTGCATTCCCACAAAACGAAGCCTTGTAAATGTTTCAAAAGCATTTTAAGCGCTTCATAATCTAAACGATGGATACAAATAAACAATAATGGGGTGTAGTGAAAAGGTCGTTCTACGTGAGATCAGAGGAGCTGTGGGCATCCAAGACTTTCCCAGGACATAATCTTCCGCTGTTACTCTGTGATAAAATCTAGCAAATCCAGCTTTGTTAACATTTTAAGAAAATTTCCACTAAAGACTAGGTTAGGTTAGGTTCCGCTCGATGCCACTAAAGACTAACTTCAATGAAATCTATTCCAAAAAAACACTCCAGGATTTTTGTCTTCCAACACTTCAAGTACTCCCTCGTGTCTGCATGACTTACAGAAATTTGGCAACCTTATAGCAGCACACTCTGTAAGATTGTTTTGTTAAACTAGATTTTATCGCCGACTAGAAAAAAGCCTCAATTACTCTCAACGTTAAACCCTAATAAACTCATTATAGGATTTTTAGATTAACAATCAGTAGCCCCAACAAAATGCTTCTATTTCCGATAAAATTCAATTTAAACCCAATTTTACCATTTTAATTTTCAAAGATAATTTTTTCGCCCTCACACAAAAAAAAAATTGAGAAAAAAAAACCAGAATGAGATTGAAATTCACATTTTGATGGTTGTTTGTAAAATCAAACAGAAATCATTTTCCATTTGAGTTTTAAACCACTAATCTGACCTTCTAAGGTCAACAAATTGTATAATACAGGTTTCTCATGTTTATGCAGACAACCAGAACAACAACAACAGCACAAATAGCAACAACAAAAAACAGCAGCAAAAAAAAACCCCACTTCTACAACCATCATACCTACATAGCGACCAAACATATGTTTGTGTATATCATGTCCGTCATGGTGTCCGTCCATCTGTATGTTTATCTGTCTCTCTGCCTTTCGGTATATTTTGTGCTGTTTTCGCTTTGCTAGTATATGTATGTGGAAGTATGTTGAAACTACGAGAATCACAAACGAAACGAAAACGAAAAAAAAAAAACAATCTTGAGGTTTTGCCATGGCTTACAAACAGCACAAATGACTCTACTACTCGAATAAGACACAGTGAGGTGTTTGATGAAAAAAAAAAGGAAAAATATTTCTAAAGATTTTACTAGGATTTCAATGCCAATAAATGTAGGTCGTGATTTTCGACCACAAAAGCGTAAGCACTAGGCTCAGCTAAAATCGAACCGCAATTGGGGCCTCTAGGAGCTCAAGAAAACAAATCTGGAGATCGGTTTACATGAGACTGAATTCAGATTCAGAGCAATCGGGCAACAATTGCGGCTTCTACGGGCTCACGAAGTCATATCGCGAGATTGTTTTATATGGGACCTACCTCAGGTTATAGACCATTTCAGACCATACTTGGCAAGACTGTTGGAAGTCATAACAGAATACAAAATTTCAGAGCAATCGGACAATAATTGCGGCTTCTAGGGGCTCAAAAAGTAAAATCTGGAGATGGGTTTACATGGGCCCTTTGTCAGATAATAGACCAATTCGGACCATACCTTGCAAGATTGTTGAAAGTCATCACAGAACACTATGTGCAAAATTTCAGCTCCATCGAACAACAATTGCGGCTTCTGGGGACTCAAGAAACAATATCAGGAGATCGGTTTAAATGGGAACTACCTCAGATTATAGATCGTTTCAGACCATACTTGGCAAGATTATTGGGAGTCATAACAAAACACGATACGCGAAATTTCAGTTCAATCGGACCACAACTGCGGGGTTCAAGAAGTCAATTTGGGAGATCGGTTTATATGCGAGCTATATCCGGTTATAGACCGAGTCAGACCATATCCGGCAAGACTGTTGAAAGTCATCATAGAACACTACGAGCAAAATTTCAGCTAAATCGGACCACAAATGCGGCTTCTAGGGGCTCAAGAAATCAGGAGATCGGTTTTATGGGCGCTATACCCAGTTATAGACCGATTCGTACCATACCCGGCAAGATTGTGGAAAGTTGTCACAGAACACTACTCTCAAAATTTCACTTCAATTAGACAACAACTGCGGCTTCTAGCAGCTCAAAAAGTCAAATCGGGAGATCGGTTTATATGAGACCTACATCAGGTTATAGACCGTTTCAGACCATACATGCCACCATTGTTGGAAGTCATAACAGAACACTACGAGCAAAATTTCAGCTAAATCGAACAACAATTGCGGCTTCAAGGAGCTCAAGAAATCAAAGCGGGAGATCGGTTTAGATGGCAACTATACCAGGTTATAGACCGATTTGGACCATACATGGCCCGATTGTTGGAAGTCGTAACAAAACACTACGTGCAAAATTTCAGCGCAATCAGACAACAATTGCGGCCTCTAAGAGCTCAAGAAGTCAAATCGGGATATCGATTTATAAGGGACGTATATCCGATTATAGACCGATTTGGACCATACTTGGCAAGGTTATTGGAAGTCGTAACAAAACACTACGTGCGCAATCGGACAGCAACTACGGCTTTTAAGAGCTCAAGAAGTCAAGTCAGGAGATTTTTTATGGGTCCTATATCAGATTTTAGACCGATTTGGACCATACCTGGCAACAATTGCGGCTTCTAGGGACTCAAGCAGTCAAATCTGCAAATCCCAACAAATTTTCGAAATACCGAGGTGACCAAATATAAGAGCCTGCCAATCGGTGCCCGGACAACCTATGTCCTTGGAATTTTGCACACGATCTCTAACCATTTCATATTTCAAACAGATATCTCTACCCGATCTCACACGGCATATTTTTTATTCGTTTTTTTTTTTTGATTTTTCTACTACATTTTTTTTTTATAGAAAGGACGTAAGACTTATAAGTCATTTCAAGTTGGGTGTCGCATAATTTGCTTTAGTTATAAACACCACTCTTGCCTTGAAGGCGTGATAGGGCCTTCGAGGTATACGCATGACCTAGCCATGTTTTAAATATAGAGGACAGATGCGGCTCCAGGTAGTCCGCCTCTCCTTCACTCCCTCTCCCCAGTAATGCCGGAAATATTCCACCAGGTCCTGGTGACTAAAATAGTTGAACGCTTTTCAAGGCTTCCTTAACCATAAAGTCCGTAATGATGACCCCTCGATCAACATCACTGTTCCCGATATCCGATGTCTCTGTGAGTCCCGTCCTTTACTGTGGAAAATGCGTTTATATCGAAAGCCTTAACATCACCTCTGTCTTCTCTACTCTCCCTCCCATGTAGACTACTACCGTTTCAGTTCGAACATGGATTTTCGAGAGAAACATTTTCATATAGAGGAGTCATTGGGGCTTTTGACCTGTTCGGAGAACAGTTTTCAAGAGGTGCGGTTTGCCACTCTGATAATCTTATTGTATTCCTTGAGCCGTGTGCAATACACATCCCAGTAAACTGTCTCTCTGTTATAAAGTCTGGCAAAATATGGATGGCACTATCGATATTAATTTGTTGACTGAATATCGATAGATATTTTCCAATCGATATACGATTAACTTATCGATAAACGATAAGTTAATTTTTTTGCAAAAATAAACAATTCTACACTGAATGTATCCTTTACGATGCATTGCGCCTATAGAAGGCGCAATTTTCGTCCGATTAGGCTAACATTTTGTACAATGATTTCTCACATGACTTCCAACTGACAGTGCATTGGCCGGTTCATTGATATTGCTTCTATATAAATCGATCTCCTGACTTTTACTTCTCATTTTCGTTTGAAATATAGGTGATGGGAAATTAACGATAGTATCGATACTATCGATAATAATTATAAAAAGTACTGAAAATATTGAATGTTGTGATTATCGATAGTTTGCCAACTCTACTCTGTACCACTTTTCCAATGTTTCGAATCTCCACGCTCATACAGGGATATTCTTGGACTGATTTACTTTCTCGAAGACGGCAACTATCACCGATAAACCCCAGTATTGCAGTCTTAATTCTGTTGACATACCATATCCCAATCCGAACTGATATGGCCTATTGGCAATACCCATGACCTAGATATAAGTAGAAGTATCTGTGAAAAAATTTTAAGAGGTTGGGTTCACTTATTCGACTGCTATCGTTGTTGTTGTGCCAGTGTGTTGTACACCGAAGAAAGACTTCAAAGGGTCAATCCGGTACGTACACACGAATGCCGTGTTGAACGCAGACATCTGCCATCATGGCCCAAACTTGCGAGGCCCAAGGGTGAATACAATGCGTTTACCAATGCCCCCACAAGTAGTAGCCTACACATGAGTACCAATTTGATCTCACGTATTTGGGCGCGTTCACCTCCTTGGTTAGGAGCGGAGAACTACCTAAAACGCCTTCCGACCTATGGGTCATGGCACCCGGTTGAAAACGCAACTCTACGCCGAGCTAATTGCTCCAATTTGTTTTCAAGTATTCGGACGTTTTCACCTCCTTGATTAGGTGCAAGGAACTACCTTAAACTCTTTCCGATATATGGATCATGGCACCTGGTTGAAAACGCAACTCCATGCCGTGCTAATGTCTACCCGCGATTTGGGTCCAAACCACAGCCACCATGTTACTCCCCACTGGGGCCTCACGATTATCAGACTGGAACCGAAGTTCCAGGGGCTCCTGACACCCGTGGTACCAGATTAAAGACTCCGGTCGGACTTCGCAACCCTAAAAGACTGCTACCAGTTGAACATCAAACAGTTCCGGAGTGGTCAACTAGGAAGAGACATCGCCCAAAGCCGACCTATAGCCAGCATACATGAGTATGCACAAAAACAACAAACACCAGGACGGGAAACACAAACAGGACACAGCAGCCCTCACGGACTACGTCACACATATGGCCTATATAAAGCCTTCACACCTAAAGGAATCTTAGAATGACCTCGTTAACCAAGCGGTCGAAATGCGTTATACCATGGATGGTGTTGTAAAAAGTATCCTCTCACTTTCTTTGTGTATTGCATAGAAATTTTCAATAATTAAGCCCGTCTCGAAAGAGGCAATGAAGCCCATAGGTTAACCAGGTTTATCTACATACGCACTGTGGCCATAATGAACCAACATGGGACTCAACAATCAATGAGGCCACCCCCACGGATGACCGATCACAACCGCAAAAGCTACGACGCAAAACAACGATAGGCGAACATCGCAGCATCAACATGGGCAAGGCAGGTGCCAGGATATGTCACCCGCACCACCAAATCACTGGGCCACGCCAGTCCAGCAACACCTCGGTATGGTATAGCAGAACTTAGGATATCCTGACGTCGAACGCCTGGGTGTAAATCCCGGCGTGAACATCGTAAAAAACTTTTAGCGCTAGTTATCCTTTTACAAATGCTGGCGACATTTGTATCCCTAAGCAGCACGCTGTTCGGACTCGTCATAAAAAAGGAGGCCCCACAACAATGAGCTAAACTTGAATAGGTCTGCAGTCATTAATACGAGAGAAGTATTCCCTGTTCATGGCAAAATATGTGCATGTCACGGCTAGATCGACTTAAAAAGTCAAGACGATCAAGAATGTAGTTAAATATCAAACCTATTAGCTAACTCAATATGCATAATAGGCTCCGGCCTTCTATTCATCTAACAAATCGTTGCTATTCCCAAGGCATCCTATTAAAAGATTTTTATAGCCCTTTTATAACCACTGTCCATGCAAAAATAACTACAGAGCGAACATAATACCGCCAAATAACAACCTACAGCAGCCAGAAAACGGCAGCAGCAGCAAGCATAGCAATAAACGAACGGCGGCAACAACAACAACAACCAAAACTACTTCAGGTAAAGCAAACAACAGTTATGTCAGGTATTACAGAATACGAGTAATGGGATTTCCCCCTCTATCCTGGTTTTCGGTGGTAAACCAAGCCCAAACGAGAAACAAACAAACAAACGTAAGAACCCAACCAAAAAAAAAAACACTCTCACACACTCTCAGAACTGCAATGGTTCGAGGGAATTCTACTCTCTTTCTATGATTAAATTCGTTTAGTAAGGCTACAGAGGGGTCAAAGCCAATAAAAGGCGATTAGAGTCAAGAGTGTGAGCGAAGAGTGGTAGGTAGAAAGGAGAGCATCAGCAAAAACATCAACAACTGCCGACCCGAAAAGGTAAATCGAATGACTGTCAAAGGATTGTTGCTTGTTTTTGTTGTTACCCAGCCAAAGGGTACTTGATGTAATCGCTGCGAATTTATGAGTCGTGGCTATGTCGATGGTGATGGTCATAACGAAATTATATCGGTTTTCATGGATTAAGGCAAACAACAAGACACCACCGTATGGATGGTTGGATAATCACCACGATTATGATGATGATGTCCAGCTTTTGCATTCATCTTTTGAGAGGGATTAAACGGGAGTTATTTATATTTTTCCAACACGAATTGCCAAAGGGACATAACAACAGCGAGTAACACGTGTCAACAACATTCGAGTGAATTTTTTTCTACACCTTCCCAACAAAATGTCAATCGTTTTTTTTTCGTTTTGATTACGAAAAATTCATGGTGGTTGAAGGTGGCATCCTAAAAAAATAAGAATTTTCATAGCAAGGGAAGCAAAAGAATGAAGGGGAAAAAGAAAGATAAGAAGTGTGGTGTGTATGATGTGAATGCAGCTGACAATTCGAGGAAAGCGATTCGTGTAAATACTTGTACGCCATTTTTGTACGCTTGAAAAATATCGCTTTGAGCGCCAAAACGACGAGAATCGATAAATTAAAAAAATCTATTAAATATTCAGTGGTGTTGAAAGCTGATTTTTTTTTCATTTTTTATGCAGTTGCTTGCATTAAAATGATCTGTTTAATGGGTGTGTCACTGGGAGAAGAATTGTTCACATTTTCACAACATTAGTATCGAAACAAGGCGGATACGGGGTAACTGTGAGCACTATACAGTCTGGAACTTTGAGCTCTGGCTTATGTAGTGTTCATCGTTATCATGGAAAGTTTAGCCTCCACGAGATAACGTCCAGTAATGGGTTGAGGCTGATAGATTTCGCCAAGGGAAAAAACATGGTAGTTAGCAGCACCAGATTTCAACATAAAAGCAGAAAGGGAAGGCAAAAGTCGGGCGGGGCAGCCTTTATTATACCCTACATCACCGTTCCATACATACTACTCTCAAAACATGGAATCTATGATGAAATCTAGTCAGACTATTATTTTGTATACCTATTGAAATATTGAATAGAACCACAGCCATTAAGAACATATCGGATGAAAGATATATATGGGAGCTATATCTAAAATTGAACCGATTTTTATGATTTTTATAGTTTTAAAAGGCCTTATCGGATGAAAGATATATATGGGAGCTATATCTAAATCTGAACCGATTTTGTTCTAAATATAGCGTTCGTCTTTTGGCCAAAAAAAAGAGACTTGTGCAAAATTTCATGACAATCGGACAACAAATGCGACATGTAACTTGATCACAAGATTACATGGACAGACAGACGGACATAGCTAAATCGAATCAGGAAGTGATCCTAATCCGATCGGTATACTTATCAATGGGTATAGATCTTCTCCTTCTAAGTGTTGCAAACAAATGCACAAAGTTATAATACTCTGTACCACAGTGGGGGTGTAGGGTATACAAAATCACAAAGCCACTTGGTGGTCCCAAGATCAAGTAGTAAGGAGCCAAATTGGACACATTGTAATAAATGGAAGGCATTCTTCCAGCGTGTTAGATTTACTGTCGATCTTGGGAGCAAATACAGATTCGGAAAATTTCATTGTTGCAGCCGTTTAAGATTGAGGAGAAAAGTACGATCTGATACTGCACAGAAGCTGGACATTGAAAAGCTGCAAAATTCACAAAGCCTCATGACTGTGCCCCGATCGAAACCAAATTGATCACATTAGAAGGCTCGGATTATCATTATTTTGTTGCATCAAATACTTGCACCCGCTTGAGATGGCGAGAAAGTACGATCTCACACTGCACGGAAGCTCCAAACACAACAGGTGGAACGCCATACTGCACTCGATTGACACAACTGCCTGATGAAAGTACTCCTTGTCCCAATGATATAGCGCCGCTGTGGCAAACCATTGCCCTCTCCATGGAAAATGGCGCAAAATCCGTACTGGGTTACCAGAAGCCTCCTCCTAGAAACCCTTGGTACTGAAGCCAGGAATGTGGCATACCGAGCAAGCTTGCAATCAGTAGCAATGCGTCAGAGCTTTTGGGAAAATAAGAGAGAGGAGAAACGTCTTTTCTGCAGAAAGAAAATGGAAATGGAAAGACCTAAATGTGATCGAATCCAGTTGTACAGAAGTCAGAATGAAAACCGGAAAATCTACCAAAGAATCAAACATCAAACCGATAACTTTGGTGAAGGCACTCTCCTGCAAAGACAAAAAAGAAAGAATCTGGAAACCGATACAGAAAGTGCGCATGAGATATGAAATTTCATTTTTCCCAGACAATTGCGGCGAAGAGGATACCGCAGAGAGAAAGTTTCTTCGTAAAATATATGGACCATTTTGCATTGGTGGAGAATATCGGTGCCGTATGAACCACGAACTGTATGAGATGTATGACGACGTTAGCATAGTTAGGATAGGTTAGGTTTAAATGGCAGTCTGCCATCAGACTCACTTAGACGTTTTCGTCCATTGTGATATCACAGAAACAGAAGAAGGAAGATGTCTTCTAGTTCCTACCGTTGAACCATGCAGGTCGCTTTAAAAATCCCAATAACTTGCGAATGTTCACATCCGCTAACCCCGGCAAGTTTCTGAAAGTTTGTCAGCATGTTATCCGATTGGACAGTGACCTGTCATGACGGACACAATGACTGAGTCGTCTGTTCTAGCCAATGACAGTAAGGCAGTAGACCTCTTCAAATCTAGATTAAACCACATAGTTTTGGAATGCTCACAGCCCCCTCTTTATGACCATCTATCTTTGTCACCATCTATCAGATTCCAGTATCCCTGGTATGTGTAGGGTAGTTCCCAGACCCGCAAGCTCGTCCGCCTTACAATTCCTTAGGATATCTCTGTGGCCCGGCACCCAGAACAGGTGAATTTTGAACCGTTCAGCCATCTCGTTATGTTCAGAAATACGTTCTCCAGGGATTTAATGGCTGCCTGGCTGTCTGAGAAGATATTTATGTCAATCGTCGTAATGACATTATATCTTAGCCATTTCACTACTTCCTTAATGGCAAGGATCTCTGCTTGATACACACTGCAGTGGTCGGGTAACCTTTTCGATATGACCATTTCTAGATCTTTAGAGTACACCCCAAAGCCCACCTGATCGTTTAGTTTGGAACCATCCGTATAGAAATCTATGTAACTTCTGTTACCAGGGATATCGTAGTTAAAATCGGTTCTATCAGGAATCGTGGAACAGTACTTTTTTTCTAAAAGCGGCTTAGGTAGAGTGTAATCCACACTGCCTGGAACATCGGAACCACATTGTCCGTAGCCGCCACATGACCAAGGAGAAAGCTCCCTTAACCGCACGGCAGTGGTAGCTGCAATTTGTCTTGCCACAATGTCCAAAGGCATACGATATAGGATTAAATTCCGTGCATCAGATGGTGTCGTCCTCAGTGCGGCTGTGATGCACAAACAAGCCATCCCTTGGATCCGATTAAGTATTGAGCAGTAGGTGGAATTTTGAAGCGCCGTCCACCAGACCACAACACCATATAGCATTATAGGTCTGACAACTGCAGCATATAAACTATGCATGACACGCGGTCTAAACCCCCAACTTTTGCCAATGGCTCTCTTGCAGGTGTATAGTGCAAGATTTGCCATTCTTGCCCTTTCCAAAATGCTGGATTTGAAGTTAAATTTCCTGTCCCGAAAAAACACCCAGGTATTTTGCGCTTTCCGTAAATGGAACATTCTCTCCTCCCAAGAAGACAGGTAGGCAACTTGTATCTCCTGCTGAAAAGAGCTACTTCTATCTTGCGCGTATTTATACCTAGGACACTTTCGGTAGCTTTTGCTGTTGCACTTAGAGCTTCCCGAAGTGTATCTCTTATAGTGCTGTGAAACTTTCCCCTAACCGCAATTGCCACGTCATCAGCATACGCGACCACTTTTACACCTTTTTCATTCAGAGACAATAATATATTGTTAATGGCTATATTCCAAAGTAGAGGAGACATCTTGAAACTAAGTGTCAGAGAAGGAACGCAGACGAAGGCCCTTAAAAATCTATTCTTAGTTCGGTTAAAGTGACAAATGATTTGTCATAGTCAATTAAGTTCCCAAACGGCCTTCATCAATGCTAAGTATCTGTGCAAAATTTCAAGCGGCTAGCTTTACGCGTTCGACCACTATCGTGATTTCGACATACGGACGGACTTGGCTAGATCGACTCAGAATGTCGAGAAGATCCAGAATATATATATACTTTATGGGGTCCTAGATCAATATATCGAGGTGTTTCAAACGGAATGACTAGATTGCGGTGTTCAAAATGGTACTTTCTTACAGAGTAAGCTAATGCTTTCAAAATTGGGATACAGGTTCACCTTGACAGTATATATTGGGCGTCCAGAAGATTTTTTCAAAATCGTACAAAAATATATTTTTAATTCGTGCATTTAGGTACAAAATGGTACTTTCTCTACAGAGTGATCTTACGCTCTCAAAATTGGGATACAGCTACACCTTCACGATATATTTTGGCGCGACAACAAGATTTTGTTTCAAAAATCTAAAAAAAAACATACAAAATTGTACTTTTTTTACAGATTGAACTACAGCGCTCATAATTCGGATTCATATATATCGGACAATATATATTGGACGACTTGAAGGGGACAGATTTCTGAAATTATATACGCAGTTATTACAAAACTTCATAATCTTATGAACTAGTTGTCAGAAGTCCTACACTAAAAAGGGGTAGCAAAAACGGGCTAGCGAAGCAGACCACCGGGATTCTAGTTTGATATAAAACTTTGGGGTCAAATAAACATGGGGTCAAATAAACCTACCCAAAACCCACCCAAACGGACATGTTTACCGATTGCGATAATATGGATATCAAATTAAAGGTAGTTAAGAGTAGAGTACAAATTTGGTATAACAATTTGACCCCCTATTTTTGGGGGACTTCCCCACCAACCCAAACCGCCCAAAAATTACATGTTTACCGATTGAGGCAATATGGGAAATAAACAAAACTTATATACAAATTTGGGGTCAAATCCCAGGGTGGGCCCAACCAGTCCAAAAAACCACCCCCAAAACGGACATGTAGGCCGATCGGGACAATATGGGTACTAGAGAGTAGAATACGAAACCTATGTAAAACATTGAGTCACCCCACCCCAAAAATATTCCCCAAATGGACATGTACACCGAACGGGACAATATGGGACTCAAAAGAAAGGTATTTGAGAAACGAATACGAAACTTCTTATACAAAAATTTGGACCAATTCCCAATGTAGGGGATAGGGGAATATGAGGCGAAAATCTATACCAAACATTTATACCAATATTGGGATTCTTGTGAAATGTATATGCGACTTAAATACGAATACACATTATTTTAAAATTTGGACCATTTCTACCAACTCTATTTCCCTTTAACATCTTCGAAATGTGGGTTGCATGACTCTGTCCTATCGATTCTTCCACGGTGTGTGTTCTTCGGAAAACAGTCTTCTGATTCCTGACTTGAGGTTGTTTGCCAGAAATACAAGATTTTCTAGAAGCGCACACCGGTTTGTAATTGATTGACCAGCAGATCGGACCATGCGCTAACCAGAGATTTCTTTTTTCGCTAGGACGGTTCGTATGTGGAATGGACTTCCGGCAGATTACTTTCCCGCTTCTTACGAACTCTCCCTCCCTCGTTCCTCCTACGATCCTTAACTATCCTTTCCAACGCAATGCATTGGATATATAGGGGACATCCCTTGCGTATTGGCTTCCGAATGCACTTCTGGAGCCCCTAGAAGGCGCAGTTCTGGTCTAATTTTACTGAAACTTTGCTTCGCTTATGATCTTGAACATACATGTCAAATATGGTTTGAACCGGTCCATATCCTGATATAGCTCCAATATAAACCGACCTCCCGATTTTACTTCTTGAGCCTTTAGAGAGCGCAATTCTTATCCGATTTTGCTGAAATTTTGTACTATGACATTCTTTATGACCTTCAACATTCGTGCCAAATATGATCCGAAACGGTCCCAAACCTGATATAGCTCCCATGCAAACCGATCTACAGATTATACTTCTTGAGCCTCTAGAGGGCGTAATTCTTATCCGGTTTTGGCTGAAATTTTGCTTTTTCTATTACCTCTAATATACGTGCCAAATATAGTCTGAATCGGTCTATAACCTGCTATAGCTCCCATATAAACCGATCTCCCGAATGCACTTCTTGAGCCCCTAGAGGGCGCAGTTCTTGTCTGATTAAGCTCAAATTTTGCACAACTACTTCCATTATAAGCTTCAACATACGTGCCAAATATGGTCTGAATCGGTCTATAACCTGATATAGCTCCAATAGAAGGCAATCTCCCGATTTCACTTCTTGAGCCTCTAGAGAGCGCAATTCTTATCCAAAACCTGATATAGCTCCCTCTAGAGGGTGTAATTCTCATCCAATTTGGCTGAAATTATGCACAGTGACTTTAAGTATGACCTTTAATATAAGTGCCAAATAAGATCTGAATTGATCTATCCCATCCCAAGTAAACCAATTTCCAGATTTTACTTCTTGAGCCTATAGAGAGCGCAATTCTTATCCAATTTGGCTGACATTGTGCACAGTGACTTTTACTATGACCTTTAATATACTTGCAAAATATGGTCTGATTCGGTTCAAAAAGCTGTTATAAATAGCTCCAATAGCATAGCAATACTTATCCATTTACCTTGTTTGCCTATAAAGAGATACCAGGCGAAGAACTTGACAAATGCGATTCATGGTGAAGGGTATATGAAATTCGGGGCTGCCGAACTTAGCACGCTTTTACTTGTTTATCAATTGAAATCATCACGTCCTGATGAAGAGATGCGATGTTTCTCGAAATATTGATAGAAATAAAGATTAATTAAATAAAAAGCAAAACATTAGTTGATTTTTTTCCAAATTACCTAAAGCCTAGGTTAGGTTAGGTAAGAGTGGCAGTGGCAGTCACTAAGACAATTTTTTCCATCGTGATACCACAACAGCGACAGACCAAGGCCTCTGGGGAACGAACCCACGACCCCCGCACTGGTAGTCCGATCCCGCTATCAACTCTGCTACCGGGATGCCTTACCTAAACTAAAAAAGCCCTACTAAATGTACAAAATTTATGTACTACATATCGTTTATAGTTTCACCAATGTTTATTTTTTTCATTTTTTTGGAGGGTTTTTTCTATGGATTCCCATAACAACATATTCGAATTTGTTAAATAAGATTTTGCCATGCACAGCATTTAAGCCAATGTTCAGTAGACAGAAAAATAAAACAAACACACTTACACTCACATATCCACAAAATCCAAAATTCCCAATTAAAATCCACTTTGAAATATTTACAAAATATTTATACAGCTTCATCATGATTATTTATGAATTTTAACACCCTACCAACAAAACGACAAAAGTAGAAGAATCCTGAAGAAAAAAAAACTATGAAAATCCAACCTGTGAATATACAACAACAATTGCAATAGAAAGCATAAAAATCCAAAATAAACTACCTCCTAAATACACAGAAATAAAATTGTATCACTGCAAATTTGTTAACAAAATGTCACAGTTTATGAATATGAAACACCCATAGAGCAGCAGCATAGCAAAGCAAACACACACACACCCACATACATAGTATAACCACTTTGCTCCCATGTTTCACTCCCACTCTCTAAATCAAATAAACAATCATGTTTGTAAGGACAGACAGCCTTAGACACACATGTGCCTACATACACATGTATGAATACGAACAGCATTCGTTTTAAACACATACATACGTACAGATTTTCGGTATGTACGTATACATGTGTGGTTGCCTGTATAAATGCCAGCATCCTCGCAAACATACGTTCATGTTTGTTAGCACGTATCCATAGACATACAAGTAAAACACACACTGTTACACAACTACAGGAGATACAGTGATATTCCCATGAAGCCAGAATGTTCGTACTCAAACATTTGATAGCCAAGGGTTGCCACTATGATTTATTCGCTGGAAAGAAGCTTACACCCTGCATCATATCACAGTAATGGTAAGCGATTTAGGATTTACACTCTTTTGATTGATTAAATCAAACAGTTATATGCGGATATCAATCTAAATAAGAGATATAGAGACATAGACCATATTGCAGCTCAGTTCGCTAATGGGTACATAACTGATCTGTATCAAGTTTCGGTCTATAACTTCACATTGAAAGTCTGTAGTGAGATCACGGTGTCAAAATGAACACCTAATTCAAATCGTGGCGTCAACATAAATAACAAGTAAAAGCGTACCAAGTTCGGCCGACCCGAGTCTACACAGAAAAAATAACTCTTAGATATATTGTTGTTGTTGTTATACGTTCGCTTGCAAAGAGTGCGTTTCAACAACAAATTTGTGCTTTGGGTAGTTGATATTCAAAATAAATTGTTGCAGGAAAATTAACAATTTTCGTGGTTGTTTTTCAACCAAAGTTGTTTTTTTTCACCAAAGTTATTGTTTTTCAAAATTATTTTTATCTGTGTATTATACCCTCCATCTCTTTATAGGACAACAAAGGATAATGTATAAAAATTATCGTTTATATCAGTTTATGGACGGATACGGACTATACTTAGTTTGGATGTTGGTGACCATAGAAAAAGTCGTTGTACAAAATTTGGGATCGGATAAGAATTGCGCTTTTAGGGGCTCGAGAAGTAAAATCGGGAGATCGGTTTATATGGAAGTTATATTAGGTTATAAACCGATTGTGACCATATTTGGAACGAATGTTGAAGGACTTAGGACAAGTCGTTGGGTAAAATCAGACAAGAACTGCACCCTCTACGAGTTCAAGAAATATAATCGGGAAATCGGTTTATCTGGGAGCTATATCAGCTTTTAAACCAATTTGAGCCATATTTGGCACGTATTTTAGAGGTCATTGTGCAAAATTTTGGGCAAAATCAGATAATATTTACAACATCTACAGTGTCAAGAACTAAAATCGTGTGATGGGTGCATATGAGAGCTATATCTAAATAAGGACCGATATGGCCCATTTACAATCCCAACCGACCTACCCTAATAGAAAGTATTTGTGAAACATTTCAAGCGTCTAGCTTAACTCCTTCGAAAATTAGCGTACTTATCACAGACAGACGGACGGAAAGCACGCTTACTTCCGAAAGAGTAAAGCTAGCCGCTTGAAATTTTGCACAAATACTTCTTATTAGTGTAGATCGGTTGGTATTGTAAATGGGCCATATCGGTCCATGTTTTGACATAGCTGCCATATAAACCGATCTTGGGTCTTGACTTTTTGAGCCTCTAGAGTGCACAATTCTTATCCGATTGAAATGAAATTTTGCAAGACATGTTTTGTTATGATATCCAACAATTGTGCAAAGTATGGTTCAAATCGGTCCATAACCTGATATAGCTGTCATATAAACCGATCTTGGGTCTTGACTTCTTGAGCCTCTAGAGTGCGCAATTCTTATCCGATTGGAATAAAATTTTGCACGACGTGTTTTGTTATGATATCCAATAACTGTGCCAAGTATGGTTCAAATCGGTCCATAACCTGATATAGCTGTCATATAAACCGATCTTGGGTCTTGACTTTTTGAGCCTGTCATCCAATATGACTGAAATTTTGCACATAGTGTTTTGATATCACTTCCAACAACTGTGCTAAGTATGGTTCATATCGGTTCATAACCTGGTATAGCTGCCATATAAACCGATCTTGGGTCTTGACTTCGTGAGCTTTTAGAAGGCGGAATTCTTATCCGATTTGACTGAAGTTTTGCACAATGTGTTTTAATCTTACTTAAAACAACTGTGCGAAGTATGGTCTGGATCATATTTGATTGAGATCCCGAGAACTCTTATACAAGTCACAGTTTCAGCGAAATCGGGCAACAAATCTGCTTTTTATGGGATTAAGACCCTAAATTGGAAGATCAGTCAATATGACAGCTATATCTAAATATAGTCTGATCTGGACTATATGCTGGTCGGATGGCGGCAGGTGCAATACAAGTCACTGTGTCAAATTCCAGCGAAATCGGGTAATAAATGTAGATTTTATGGGCTTAAGACCCTTAATCGGCAGATCGGTCTATATGGCAGCTATATCTTAATATAGTCCGATCTGAACCATATTTGAGTCGAATGACGGAAGGCTTAAAACAACTCTCTATTTCATATTTTATCGAAATCGGATAATAATTGTGGCTTTTATGGGCTTAAGACCCGCAATCGCCAAATCGGTCTATACAGCAGCAATATCTAAATAAAGTCCGAACTGAACCATATTTGGGTCGGATGTCCGGAGGCTTAAATCAACTCACAGTTTAAAATTTTATCGAAATCGGATAATAATTACGGCTTTCATGGGCTTAAGACCCTCAATCGCCAAATCGGTCTATATAGCAACAATATCTAAATAAAGTCCGAACTGAACCATATTTGAGTCGGATGTCCGGAGGCTGCAAACAACTGACTGTTTAAAATTTTATCGAAATCGGATAATAATTACGGCTTTCATGAGCTTAAGACCCTCAATCGGCATATCGGTCTATATCTATCTATCCTATCCGATTTTGGTATAAAAATCCAACAACTAACGACAACTTTTCCAAATCCTAGCACGGGATAGCAGTGGGTACCACACAAGCTGGAACTTTGAGGCCCGATCTGTATGGTGTTCATCGCTGTCACGAGAAGCTTAGCTGCGAGCTACCGGGTGCGTCCACTGGTTACGGATAGTGGAATGCTCCATACGGAGTAGCTGCAACGGCAGTCGCGGACAACCAGCGGTATCAACCGGAGAATCTCAGTTAGAAGCCGGGTGGCACCGGCTCTTTCATGAAGATATAGAGTCCCTATGATGTTCGATATGATAAGGCGAGATATTGACGCCTTTAAACGCCATGTCCCCGCGACAATCGGTCCTTTGGACAGGAACGAGCTTGCCGAGGATTTCTAAATACAGAATTGCTACCTAGGTCCTAATAACAGTGTTAAGTGTGGTTAAAATCGGGTCATAATATGATACAGCTGCCATATAAGCGAATCTCGGATCTTTACTTCTTGAGCCTCTAATAAGCGCAATTATTATCCGATTTGACCTAAATTTGGCATGAAGTCTTTTGTTTCGCCTTCCAACAACTATGCCAAGTATGACCTATGTCAGTTCATAACCAGATATAGCTCCCATATGAAATTATCTCCCGATTTTATATCTTCCGCCTATAGAGGGCGCACTTTTTATCCGATTTTGTTGAAATATTGTACAACATCTTCTCCTATGACCGTCAAAGTGCGTGCCAAGTATTGTCTGAATCATTCTATAATCTGGTATAGCTCCCATATAAACCGTTCTCCGGATATTACTTCTTGAACCCCTATAGGGTGCATAACCTGATATGGCTTCAATAGCATGTCAATTTTTATCCATTATTCTTTGTTTGCCTAGAAAGTGGTATTGGGCAAATAACTACTATCCATATTGAAGGTTATATAAGATTCAGCCCGGCCGAACGTAGCTCGCTTTTACTTGTTGATGATCACCAAGTTCAAAAATTGACTTCTTACCTCTGAAACTGACTTTTGGGCCCATCGTGCACCTACCGAAATCGGCAATAAGATCCCTTCTCTCATAGTTATAAGAGAAATTCTTTATATTATGTAATGCTAACGGGCAAATTTGCAATTTTTGTAAGGTTTTTTTTTTTTTGCTTTGGCAACCCTATTTAACACATATCTCTATATATCCTTACACATTCATACAAGTAAGCACTTTACGTTATATATTCTATACACATAGATACATATATGTTTGCAATACAGCCCGTCCAAGTCTCAGTAAAAAACTTTTTTTTTATGAAAACATTCGTTCATTACTTGTTTACATATTTGTACTCTGCACTAGCTCTAAATCTATGAATTTTAAGGTAATTTGTGCAAAAAAAAAATTAAACTTTTGCCCCTTAATTTTCAGGGAAGAGGGAACTCATTGATTGACAAATAGCCGCAAATTAAAAGAATCTTAAAAGACTAATGAGAAAGCAATAAATATTAAAACTATTGAAGTATGAATTAAAAAAAAACGAAACTCTACGCCTTGCGTCAAATTATTGACGTTTTTACACCCACCACCATGGGATAGAGGGTGTATTCATTTAGTCATTCCGTTGGCAACACATCGAAATATCCATTTCCGACCCTACAAAGTATATATATCGGATCATCGTAAAATTTTAAGGCTATTTAACGATGTCCATGTGTCTGTCCGTCCGTCTGTTGAAATCACGCTACAGTCTATACCTTCATATAGCCCCCATATAGCTTGATGTAGCCCCCTTGTAGACCGATCTGCCGATTTATGGTCTTAGGCCCATAAAAGCCAAATTTATTATCCGATTCTGCTGAAATTTGGGACAATGAGTTGTGTTAGGCCCTTCGACATTCTTCTTCAATTTGACCCAGATCAGTCCATATTTGGATATAGCTGCCATAAAGACAGATCTCTCCATTTAAGGTTTTGGACCCATAAAAGGTGCATTTACTATCCGATTTCACCGAAATTTGGGACAATGAGTTGTGTTAGGCTCCTTGACATATTTCTGCAATTTGGCCCAGATCAGTTCAGATTTAGATATAGCTGTAATATAGACTGATCTCATGATTTAAGGTTTTGGACCCATAAAAGGCGCATTTATTGTCCGATGTCGCCGAAATTTGGTACAATGAGTTAAGTTGGGCCCCTCGATATCTTTCTGCAATATGGTCCAGATCAGTTCAGATTTAGACCGATCTTTCGATTTAAGGTTTTGGGCCCATAAAAGGCGCAATTATTGTCCGATGTTGCTGAAATTTCGGACAGTGAGTTGTGTTAGGCCCTTCGACATCCCTCTTCAATTTGGCCTAGATCGGTTCAGATTTCGATAAAGCTGCCATATTGATCGATCTCTCGATTTTAGGTTTTGGGCCCATTAAAGACGCATTTATTGTCCTATTTTGCCTAAAATTTAGGACAGTGAGTTGTGTTAGACCTTTCAATATTCTTCTCCAATTTGGCTCAGATCGGTCCAGATTTGGATATAGCTGCCATTCAGACCGACCTCTCGATTTAGGGTTTTGGGCCCATAAAAGACGCATTTATTATCCCATTTCGCCTAAATTTGGGACAGTGAGTTGTGTTAGACCTTTCAATATTCTTCTCCAATTTGGCTTAGATCGGTCCGGATTTGAATAAAGCTGCCATATACACCGATCTCTCGATTTTAGGTTTTGGGCCCATTAAAGACGCATTTATTGTCCTGATGTTGCTGAAATTTGGAACAGTGAGTTGCGTTAGGTTCTTCGAAATCCTTCTTCAATTTGGCCCAGATCGGTTCAGATTTGGATATAGGTGCCATATAGACCGATCTCTCGATTTAAGGTTTTAGGCCTATAAAAGGCGCATTTATTGTCCGATTTAGCCGAAATTTGGGACAGTGAGTCGAGTTAGGCCCTTCGACATCCTTCTTTATTTTGACCCAGATCGGTCCAAATTTGGATGTAGCTGCTATATGGACCGATCTCTCGATTTAAGGTTTTGGGCCCAAAATGGGGGTATACTAATTTAGTCATTCCGTTTGTAACACCTCGAAATATTCTTCTAAGGCCCAAACACATTCTTGATCGTCTCGTCATTCTGAATCGATCTAGCCATGCCCGTCCGTCCGTCTATCGAAACCATGATAGAGGCCGAACGCGTAAAGCTAGCCGCTTGAAATTTTGAAAGATACATAGTATCGGTATAGATCGTTGAGGATTGCAAATGGGCCATATTGATGCAGATTTAGATATAGCTCTCATATAAACCGATCGCCCGATTTGACTTCCTGAGCCTTTACAAGCCGCAATTTTTGTCCGATTTAGCTGAAATTTGGCATGTAGTGTTCCGTTATGACTTCCAGAAACTGTGCCAAGTACGGTTTAAATCGGTCTATAACCTGATATAGCTCCCATATAAACCGATCTCCCGATGTGACTTCTTGAGCCACTTTAAACCGCACTTTTTGTGCAATTTGGCTGAAATTTTGCACTTAGTTTTCTTTTATGACTTCCAACAACTTTGCTAAGTACGGTCCAAATCGGTCTATAACCTGGTATAGCTCTCATATAAACCGATCGCCCGATTTGTCTTCCGGAGCCATTACAAGCAACATTTTTTTGTCCGATCTGGCTGAAATTTTGCATGTAGTGTTCTGTTACGGCTTCCAACAATTGTGTCAAGTACTTCCTAAATCGGTATGTAACCTGATATAAGTCCCATATAAACCGATCTCCCGATCTGACTTCTTGAGCCCCTGGAAGCTGCAATTTTTGTCCGATTTAGCTGAAATTTTACACTTGGTGTTCTTTTATGACTTCCAACAACTGTACTAAGTACGGTCCAAATCGGTCTATAACCTGATATAGCTGCCATGTAAACCGATCTCCCGATTTGACTTCTTCAGCCCCTGGAAGCCGCAATTTTTGTCCGATTTGGCTGAAATTTGGCTTTGATTTGTGATTTGTTATGACTTCCAATAACTGCGTTAAGTACGGTCTAAATCGATTTATAACCTGATATAGCTCCCATATAAACCGATCTCCCGATTTGACTACTTGAGCTCCAGGAAGCCGTATTTTTTGTTCGATTTGGCCGATCGCCCGATTTGACTTCTTGAGCCCCTGGAAGCCGCAATTTTTGCCCAATTTGGCTGAAATTTTGCACTTGGTGTTCTTCTATGACTTCTAACAACTGTGTCAAGTGCGGTCCAAATCGGTCTATAACCTGGTATAGCTCTCATATAAACCGATCGCCCGATTTGTCTTCCTGACCATTTACAAGCCGCAAGTTTTTGCCCGATCTGGCTAAAATTTTGCATGTAGTGTTCTGTTATGGTTTCCAACAATTGTGCCAAGTACTTCCTAAATCGGTCTATAACCTGATATAGCTGCCATGTAAACCGATCTCCCGATTTGACTTCTTCTGCCCCTGGAAGCCGCAATTTTGTCCGATTTGGCTGAAATTTGGCTTTGATTTGTGATTTGTTATGACTTCCAATAACTGCATTAAGTACGGTCTAAATCGGTTTATAACCTGGTATAGCTCCCATATAAACCGATCTCCCGCTTTGACTACTTGAGCTCCTGGAAGCCGTATTTTTTGTTCGATTTGGCCGATCGCCCGATTTGACTTCTTGAGCCCCTGGAAGCCGCAATTTTTGCCCAATTTGGCTGAAATATTGCATATGGTGTTCTGTTATGACTCCCAATTACTGTGGTAAGTACGGTCCAAATCGGTCAAGAACATGACATAGCTCCCATATAAACCGATGGCCCGATTTGACTTCTTAAGCCCTTACAAGTCGTGATTTTTATCCGATTTGGCTGAAATTGTATGTTATGACTCTCTTGTGTATAACCAGATATAGCTCCCATATTTTAGCAGAATCCATGGTGGTGGGTTCCCAAGATTCCGCCCTGCTGAACTAAGCGCGCTTTTACTTGTTAGATCTTCTAGGCGAAAATCGCGCAACCCTTTTAGAGCAATATTTAATAAATATTCCAAAACACTTACTTGTTACTCCTCCAAGCGAGTAATACGCAACTCTTCTAGAAGAGTATTTTAGAAATCTTCCAAAACACTTATTTGTGACTCTCCCACACGATTCTTGTGCGACTCTAAGATCTTCCAAGACTCTTCTGGCTTACTCTTTAACAACTCATATGGAAGATTCGCGTAACACTCTTCCAGAAGATTCGTATTGATGACACAACTCCTCACGACGGGGGAATCGTCTATGACTCTTAGACGAGCTCGTCCGCGATCGTAACCTTCTTCTAGAAGATTCGCGGCGGATTGTTTGAGATTCGAACCGGCCAAACTCAGCACGCTGTTACCTGTTACTTTTGGGGTCTTATTTCATTATGTAATAACTCATTTGCCGTTTGGGGCTTTATTGCATTTAAGGCCTTTTTTCATACCACCTAATGGTGTGGCACCAACTACAACATAACATGACTTAGATTTCCACAAATATTTTGATACTTCTGCTTAAACAGATTACACTACTCTTTTTATCACTGGGTGTGTGAGTGTTTGCTTATGTGCCTGCTGATGTCTGTGTGTTTGTGAGGAAATTGAATTGAAAATTGTAATAAGAAGAAAACAAATTACAATAGACACAGAGATATTGTGTTAAACATGAGAAAGTTACTGGCTTGACTCTCTGTGAACTCGTTCGCTTTCAACTCCATTACACATTGGCTGATGATGTGCATGCAGTTGTTGTTGTTGTTGTTGTCGTTGTTGTTCATTCGTTCGTTCGTTGCTTTGATTGTTTGCTCATTTTGTTAAAATCTAGAAAATAAAACTTAAAAACCAGAAAGAAAACCAAATGGTAAACCATCCCAAAAACAACAAAATCAGACAACTGTAGCTAAGTGATAGAATCAAATTTTACTTTTTGATGCAGAGACATGGAGAGGATTTTAAAAGCTCAATAATGGATTTGAAATGGATTTGCTAATACATATAGATATGGGGCGTTTTCTTAATTAGATGGTGACTTAGTTAGGTGTTTAAACACACTTTAGGGTGCAATCCATGACCTCCCTCCTCCTCCTCCTCCTCGTTCTCTTTAAACAATGTTTGGGGTAAAAAAAGGTTGACTTTCAAATACCAATTAAATGTTCATCACATGGCCATATTGTGGAAAAATATTTGTTTTTCTATAAACGTCACGTACACAGTCAGATTGTGTTAGTGGCAAAAAGTCTACAACTTTCGGTGGTGTAGCAGAGTTGCTAGCAGTTTTGACTTGCTCGTTTGATTGTAATTTGCAAAGTGGAGTGTTGTGGAGCCCTAATGTTGGAGGATGATGAAACGCAGACAGAACGATTACAAGTGAGAAGAAATATGATATTCCATGTAATTCACAACCTAACCTTATGTTGGGCAATAAAGTCGTTGGTTACAGTTGGAAATAAAGTTACTTCAGGATATGCAGGCTTGACATGTTAGTTATTTAGTAATGTTGCTATTGCAAAATTGCGTTTTCTAAAGCCAAAACTAGAAAATAATTTGTTATTTGTCTTTTAACATTGCAGGTTCGCATTCTATTTCCCTAACCTGACCTAGCCAATGTATTGGGTTGCCCAAATTTTGCAAATTGGTTGCCCAAATTTTGCAAATTTGCAAATTTTTGCGGATTTTTTAGAAGAAAGTAAATGCATTTTTAATAAAACTTAGAATGAACTTTAATTAAATATACTTTTTTTACACTTTTTTTTCTAAAGCAAGCTAAAAGTAACAGCTGATAACTGACAGAAGAAAGAATGCAATTACAGAGTCACAAGCTGTGAAAAAATTTGTCAACGCCGACTATATGAAAAATCCGCAATTACTTTTTGGGCAACCCAATATATGGTAGATTTTGTTATCAATCTTTTATAAAGCTTACCAGTTTTGTATTGAATATATAGTGAAATGATGATGTGACTTACCTAAAAATAGAAGAAAAAATATTTTGTATATAATAATTCTTTGTTTTATACACAGAAAAAAATATCAGGAAATTTTTTTCAATTAATAATGTTTTCAATTGAAATATTAATAGAATCAATCATTTTTATAATTGAATCTGAACTTTTCTCATACTGATCGAAAATTTTCAATTAAAAAATTAATTGATTCAATTATATTTTCAATAGAATATGAACTTTTTTTTTCCATTACAAGTTACGAATCTGGCGTACAAAATCAAGTCAAAATATATATCGGGTCACCCCACCTCGAAATTTTGACAGAGTAGGTAGGTAGGTCTGGAAGGAAACATAGGCTTTATAATTTTTCGATATGGGAAGGGGAGCGCACCCTCCCCCTTACCCCAAAAACACCACCTAAAATCAAAAGTGAACCGATCGGAACAATATGGGTATCAAATGAAAGGTATTGGAGAGTAGAATCCGAACAGTGTATTAAAATTTGGGTCTAAATACCTTACAGGCCGCCCCAACCCCAAAACTCCCCCAAATAGGCATATTGGATATTCATGTCAATATCGCACTCCAAGGAAAGGTATTCGGGAGTAGAGTACGAATATGGCAAAAAAAAATTAAGTCCATGAAATGGGACGTGTCCCTACGCCCAAAAATTCCCAAAATGGGAATATAAGCCGACCATGCTTATATGGGACTCAAATTAAAGCAAATTGGAAGTAGATTAGGAAAATTACATTAAAATGTGTGCGCCACACCTCCTTAAACCCCCTCAAATAAATTATTTCACCTATCATGAAAATATGGGGCTCAAATGAAAAATATTTGAGAGTAAACAAGTAAAAGAGTGCTAAGTTCGGCCGGGCCGAATCTTATATACCCTCCACCATGGAGCGCATTTGTCAGTTCTTTTCCCGGCATCTCTTCTTAGGCAAAAAATGATATAAGAAAAGAAAGAAAAAAAATCTGCTATTAGAGCGATATCAAGATATGATCCGGTTTAGACCACAATTAAATTATATGTTGGAGACCTGTATAAAATGTCAGCCAATTCGAATAAGAATTGCGCCCTTTGGGGGCTCAAAAAGTAAAATAGAGAGATCGATTTATATGGGAGCTGTATCGGGCTATAGACTGATTCAGACCATAATAAACACGTATGATGGTCATGAGAGGATCCGTCATACAAAATTTCAGGCAAATCGGATAAGAATTGCGCTCTCTAGAGGCCCAAGAAGTCAAGACCCTAGATCGGTTTGTATGGCAGCTACATCAGGTTATGGACCGATTTCAACCATACTTGGCACAGTTGTTGCATATCATAACAAAACACGTCGTGCAAAATTTCATTCCAATCGGATAAGAATTGCGCACGCTAGAGGCTCAGGAAGTCAAGACCCAAGATCGGTTTATATGGCAGGTATATCAGGTTATGAACCGATGTAAACAATACTTGGCACAGTTGTTGGATATCATAACAAAACACGTCGTGCAAAATTTCATTCCAATCGGATAAGAATTGCGCACTCTAGAGGCTCAAGAAGTCAAGACCCCAGATCGGTTTATATGGCAGCTATCTCAGGTTATGGACCGATTTGAACCATACTTGGCACAATTGTTGGATGTCGTAACGAAACACGTCGTGCAAAATTTCATTCCAATCGGATAAGAATTTCGCACTCTAGAGGCTCAAGAAGTCAAGACCCAAGATCGGTTTATATGGCAGCTATATCAAAACATAGACCGATATGGCCCATTTACAATACCAACCGACCTACACTAATAAAAAGTATTTGTGCAAAATTTCAAGCAGCTAGCTTTACTCCTTCGGAAGTTAGCGTGCTTTCGACAAACAGACGGACGGACGGACAGACGGACGGACATGGCTAGATCGACATAAAATTTCACGACGATCAAGAATATATATACTTTATAGGGTCTCAGACGAATATTTCGAGTAGTTACAATCAGAATGACGAAATTAGTATACCCCCCATCTTATGGTGGAGGGTATAAAAAGGAATCCAGTTTTGGGACCAAGTGTTTGTGGGTAAGCCCAAAGCACCCCTTAAACTGAATTTATTTCACGAGCATATCAATATGGGCCTTAAAGGAAAAGCTTTTTGGGAGTAAAGAATGAATTTGTTACTTACTTTTAGGGCAAAGTGGAGGAGTGGCAGCCCCAAAACGACCTCCAACGCGCACTTATTTATTGACCATGGAAATTTTGGGCTTAAATCAAAGATATTTGGGAGTAGAGCACGAATTTGAAAATGCGAAATAAACGAGGTACCATGCCACCCCCAAAAAGCACTCCCCGTCAAATGAATATATTGAGTTGCCCAAAAAGTAATTGCGGATTTTTCATATAGTCGGCGTTGACAAATTTTTTCACAGCTTGTGACTCTGTAATTGCATTCTTTCTTCTGTCAGTTATCAGCTGTTTCTTTTAGCTTACTTTAGAAAAAAAGTGTAAAAAAAAGTAT